>NW_022610935.1:0-36887 GCF_000309985.2 Brassica rapa
CCAATCGGAGTGTCCTAAGCTGCAAGGAAGTCAGGGGAAGGGCCGTGGACACAGGCAAGGCGTCCCAAGGCAAACCAACCACAACACCAAGGGTGATGAACTGTCACAAGACGACGGAGCTTCCGGATCTTTTGATTCGATCTCTGACAATCTCTAAATTTATCTTTTTACATTCAAGTATTAATGCTTGGTCTGGAACCTAGAATGGTCTAGGGGATTCTGATGGGGTCTCTGATAGGAACCCTCATGATTGGTGGTGTAAAAAAACCCACGTACTTCCGACGCAGGGCTACACATAGGTTTTGTTAGTCCGGGACTGGTCGGTAAGGGTCTGTTCTGTCTGTACGCTGGTGATAATTTTGGGATAGTGAGGGCAGCCGTGGGCAAGCCAGGAACTCACTAGGTCTCATGTCGAATATCCCAGTGCAAATCCAGGGAAAGGTCTTCCCTGTGAATATGGTATGTGTCCACCTAAAGAATCACGAGATGATCCTAGGTATGGACTGGTTGGGAAAGTATCGGGCCACTCTCGATTGCCATAGAGGTCGTGTGCAATTGGAGACTGGGCTTCATCCGATGCAGTACCAATGTCTGTGTCCGCTCAAGAGAAAGTAGTGGTCTCAGCAGTTCGAGCGATTCGGATGTTGGAACAGTGTTGTCAGTCCTTTTTGGCTAAAATTACAACTACAGAGCCGGGCAGGTCTGTCTGTCTGAAAGACCTTTCAGGGGATTCGTTGGTGTCAAAGTTCCCTGATGTGTTCCAGGTACCTCAGGGTGTCCCCCCTGATATGTCGGATCCATTTACGATTGAACTAGAGCCAGGGACAGCTCCGCTGTCCTAGAGTCCGTTTCTGTCGGCTCCGGCCGAGATGGCAGGGCCGAAATTGACCATGTCCGAGAGAGGACCATGGTCGCAGTACAACCTAGTCGGAGTTTGACCTAAGGTTGAGAATGATCAAGTCTAGTAATGGACGAGGATCAGGCCACGACCTATTCGGAGATGGACCTATGGTCGGGGTGAAACGGTCGAGTCCCTGAGTGGACCATGACCAGAATACGATCACGTCCGTAAATGGACCAGGATCGAATTATGACAAAGTCCAGTGAAGGACAGAAGTCAAGTCTGAGGCGTTTTTAGTCTGGAGGGACTAAGATCGCAATGCGGCCAAGCCTGAAAAGGTTGTGGCTGGTTAAGGGATGATCCATTACGTTGTGGCTGAGGTCATGAACCTTATTGTCCATGAAGGACAAAAGAACCATAACAATCTGATAGGACTTGTTGTAGGACGAGCAGCCTAAAGATTGGAACAAGTTCGTGAGGACTTGACTGGTACATCGAAGTGGTCGTTTGGTGGTTTTGAATCAAGCTTGTTCTATTCTCTGATCAAGACTAGAATAAGTTCGGTTGGAATATTTTGTCTTGGGACAAGGTATAATCATCACCGGATTCGAGGACGAATCCATTACAAGTGGGGAGACTTGTCACGCCCCCAATCCTGGAAAGGATTGTCAGGACAGCCATGGTTCGAGGAAACGTACCAGCCAGTCTTAGGACATCAAGGCAAGTGTTCCATGGTCAAGAAAGAAGGTTAAGGACATAAGGAAACTTAGACTTAACCTTATAAGAGCAAAGAGACAGCTAAGACGAGTAAGACGATAGCTGGACGAGATAGAGAAGTAGCTTGACCAGCTTAACGAAGCTAGGTTGAGTTCATTCCAGCTCAGCCACTACTAATTCAGCTCCACTAGCTGGACTACTAGCTCACTCAGCTGAGGCAGCTGGGAGTCAGCTCATCTCAGCTAGACGGACTGTTTGGGTTTTAGGCCGATGGTCTGGGTCTGGGTCAGTGGCGGGCTGTGAGGTCCGGCCATGAGGCCATGGGCTGTTGGGTCCTTGGACAAGGCCGTGGGCTAAGTCCAGGAGGCTTGGGGCGTGGGTTGGGCTTATGACCGACCCCAAACCCAATCAGAAAGGGCGAAAGGATGCAAGTTGCCGAACGGGGACAACCCTTGGCCGATGGTGCCCATTCGCTAGCAAGTCGTGCCTGTTCGTGGGGCAAGACTTACCCCCTCGTTTTCTATAAATATGGGGGCTCTCCTGTCGATTTCATTATCCATTTCCAGAGTAAAATAGTCAGAGAAAAACGTAGAGAGAGAGAGAGAGAGAGAGAGAGTCCCGGCCAAGAGATCGGCCGGAAAAGGGCCAGTCGTGGTGGTTTAGTATCTCCGGCAAGGAGAACGGTTTAGGAGAGAGGAGGCCGTGTGGTTATGGATACCCAAGGCATAGAGAAAGGTCTGGAGAAGGAATCCAACCCCGTGGTTCAGTCAGATAGGGTCAGTGGGGTAACCACCCACTCATCGGCTAAGACCATCGGACAGTCCGAACCGGTCTAGCCATGGGCGTTTGGATTGTGTCCCATTCTTCTTATTCTTTTCATCTAGTTCTTCTTCTACTCCTTCTGTACATTGGCGTGGACTTATTGATGTCTTGGGATTGGTTATAACCGTGGTTCTGGTTGAGTAATGCGGTCGCGGTCCATGACCGACGAGTTAGGCGCGAGCATGGTCTAAACCGGCCTCAGGTGATCCGATTGGATAGGGGCGGTTCTGTTCTGTTCTGAACGGTTGCAACCCTTCCCTGAACAGTCACAATGGTTCATGACTTGTGTAGGTTAAGGCGTGGTCCTTTGGCCATAGGCCGGACACACGCACGGACCAGACAGTCCATACGGACGGTTAGGTCGAACGGTTGGAGCATCTGAATAGGTGCGAGATGCCAAGGGTTATGTGTTGCCAAAAGGCACGAGTGTCCAAAGGGTACTAGTTCCCAAAGGGTGTGAGTTCCAAACGGTGCCATTGGTTCAAGGCATAGGCCGAATTGAACCAAGTGGACAGTCCGCGGCTGTATAGTCGAACGGACGGACGGTTAGTTTAACCAGAGTGTTGTGTCGCAAGGTCTGATTGGTTGCAAGGCAATCCGGTTTGATCTTGGGCCTTACTCTATGGTAGGATCAAGGCTTTGGGTTGGATCAGATGAAAAGGACCGTGAGCCATTGGGCCAGACTTATAACTGGCCGATCACACCTAGATCTCAACCAGACGGTTAGACGAGACTATAGACGATCCGGCTATGGTTGGATGGTTTAGGCCGCAAAGGCTAAGTGGGATATCTTACAATCAACCTCGGGTTGGTGAGTAGAATAGGCGCCATATGCCTTATGTAGGGCATAGACCCAGATGATGGCAATGGAAGGCCGGTTATATCAGTACATGCTAAGTGGACGATGGTTTATCAAGTCTAGTGGTCGGATCATGTTTCATGACGATGGTTCGATGGCCGAACACTAGATCATGTAAGAGTATTGATATGATGCTTCTAGATATCAACCTTGGTGTTGATAGCTTCGAGTTTGGCTAAGAGTCATGATGAAGTGTATGGCTAGTACTATGTGTCGTAGACCATAGGTACTAAGCCTAGGTATAATTATTCAAGGAAGGCCGTGTAAGATCTGATCATGGTTGAGTATGGACGACCTGACCTCTGGATGATGGTCTACGGTGTCAGTACTAACCTGATTAATGAATGCATCGGTTGGTATGAACAAGTCATATCTATTGTCTGGGTTAAGTACCAAGGCCGGTCAGGCCAGATGATGACTCATCAGTTCCAAGTCATGTGAGGAAGGTTGGTTGATTGACTTAGGATCTCATGAGCTTTGTCAGTCCAGAAGATGGACTTGGTACAATTGCCTATAAGGCAAAAGGATTTCGGATTGTACATGAGCCGAGAAAGGCCAGATGTATATCCTTTTCCTTTCGAAGACGTCTCAAAGTTTACTTATGTCTGTGGGGATGGTTGGTTGAATGACTAAGTACCTAGGGGAGCTGTTTAATGCAGGAGTCAAGATAAGAACCTTAAGTAACATCATTGAGTGATCGTGGTCCAGCTGTCAAGTAAGAGCAATTCGAGTCAATGGAGGACCGATGAGCTAATAAGCTCCAAAGATGTGGCAAAGGTATGATCTAGCATTTACTTACGTAAATCTAGATATAATGGTTTAGGGGAATGGAACCTCATAATTCGTATGGCTTGGTTTGGGTTTAGGATTGACCTCTAAGCTAATTGGTAGTTGAGTAAACTGACCAAGGCTAAGGTGATTCAACCAGACAAGTGTTAGATTGGTTTTAGACCAATGGTTAACTAGAAAATATTCCGCTGCGTATCTGTTGAAAGGATCTAGGCTATTAATCAGTAGGGAAGTCTTTAGCTAAGATCTATGTTAGCCCTCGCCTTTTGGCGATATTATAAATAAAGGGCAAAAATTAAGAGGTTCGGCCAGGAAGTGGACCAAGCGACGTGAGGCATCGAACGCGGCCTAGGCGGCCGGGATCGGGTCTTACAATAAGTCCGGCCCAAAGGCTCACGGACCTTCTTACCTGATCCGGCCCAAAGCCTGGATCCATACCACAGATTAAGGCCCAAGACCAAACCGGATTGCCTTGCAACCAATCAGACCTTGCGACACAACACTCCGGTTAAACTGACCGTCCGTCCGTTCGACTATGCAGCCGCGGACTGTCCACTTGGTTCAGCCTAAGCCTTGAACCAATTGCACCGTTTGGAACTCACACCCTTTGGGAACTAGTACCCTTTGGACACACGTGCCTCTTGGCAACTCATGACCCTTGGCAACTCGCACCCATTCAGATGTTCCAACCTTTCAACCTAACCGTCCGTATGGATGGTCTTGTCCGTGCGTGTGTCCGGCCTATGGCCAAAGGACCACAACTTAACATACACAAGTCATGAACCATTGTGACTGTTCAGGGAAGGGTTGCAACCGTTCAGAACAGAACAGAACCGCCCCTATCCAATCGGATCACCTGAAGCCGGTTTAGACCATGCGCGCGCCTAACTTGACGGTTATGGACCACGACCGCATTACTCAACCAGAACAACGGTTATAACCAATCCCAACACATCAACAAGGCCTCGCCAATGTACAGAAGGAGTAGAAGAAGAATTAGATGAAAAGAATAAGAAGAATGAGACACAATCCAAACGCCAATGGCTAGACCGGTTCGGACTGCCCGATTGTCTTAGCCGATGAGTCGGTGGTTACCCCCCTATCTGACTGAACCACGGCTTTGGAGTCCTTCTACATACCTTTCTCTATGCTTTGGGTATTCAGAACCACCCGGCCTCCGCTCTCCTAAACCGTTCTCCTTCCCGGAGATACAAAACCACCACGACCGGCCCTTTTCTGGCCGATCTCTTGGCCGGGACTCTCTCTCTCTCTCTCTACATTTTTCTCTGAGTATTTTACTCTGGAATTGGATAATGAAACCAACAGGAGTGGCCCCATATTTATAGAAAACGAGGGGGTAAGTCTTGCCCCACGAACAGGCACGACTTCCTAGCGAACGGGCACCATCGGCCAAGGGTTGTGCCCTCTCGGCCACTTGCATCCCATCGCCCTTTCTGATTGGGTTTGGGGTCGGTCATAAGCCCAACCCACGCCCCAAGCCTCCTGGACTTAGCCCACAGCCTTGTCCAAAGACCCAACAGCCCTTGGCCTCATGGCCGTACATCACAGCCCGCCACTGACCCAGACCCGGACCATCGGCCTAAAACCCAAACAGTCCGTCTAGCTGAGGTGAGCTGAGTCTCAGCTTCCTCAGCTGAGTGAGCTAGTAGTCCAGCTAGTGGAGCTGACTTAGTAGGGACTGAGCTGGAGTGAACTAAACCTAGCTTCGTTGAGCTGGTCGAGCTACTCGTCTACTTCGTCCAGTTACCGTCTTACTCGTCCGAGCTGTCTCTTAGCTTATATAAGGTTAAATCTAAGTTTCCTTATGTTCTTAACCTTCTTTCTCGACCGTGGAATGCTTGCCTTGATGTCCTAAGACTGGATGGTACTTTTCCTCGAACCATGGCCGTCCCGACAATCCTTTCCAGGATTGGGGGCGTGACAGTGTGTGTACTGAACAGACAGCCCACGTGGGCCAAAATCACCCAAACAGTCCACGGGAAGGGCCAGCATGCTGAGTCCAAGGACCAACGTGCTGATATGTGTACTGATGGACAGCCACGGACGTCCTGTGTGTGCTGACAGACACAGTCGGACACACACGGACTCACACGGACAGACACAGACGTCCTGTGTGTACTGGCGGACACCCACGGACGTCCTGTGTGTACTGAACAGACAGCTCACGTGGGCCAAAATCACCCGAACAGGCCACGGGAAGGGTCAGCGTGCTGAGTCCAAGGACCAACGTGCTGATATGTGTACTGATGGACAGCCACGGACGTCATGTGTGTGCTGACGGACACACACGGACACACAAGGACAGCCACGGACTTCAGGTGTGTGCTAACGGACACACACGGACGTCCTGTGTGTGCTGACGGACACCCAAAACCCACAGACGTCCTGTGTGTGCTGACGGACACACACAGACAGCCGCAGACGTCGTGTGTGTGCTGACGGACAGCCACAGACCGCCACTGACGTCCTGTGTATGCTGGCGGACACCCACGGACGTCATCTGTGTACTGAACAGACAGCACACGTGGGCCAAAATCACCCAAACAATCCACGGGAAGGGTCAGCGTACTGAGTCCAAGGACCAACTTGCTGATATGTGTACTGATGGACAGCCACTGACGTCCTGTGTGTGCGGACGGACACACACGGACACACACGGACAGCCACGGGCGTCCTGTGTGTGCTGACAGACACCCATGGACGTCTTGTGTGTGCTGACGGACACCCAAGGGCGTCCTGTGTGTACTGAACAGACAGCCCACGTGGGCCAAAATCACCCGAACAGTCCACGGGAAGGGCCAGCGTGCTGAGTCCAAGGACCAGCATGCTGATATGTGTACTGATGGACAGCCACTGATGTCCTGTGTGTGCTGACGGACACACACAGACACACACGGACAGCCACGGACGTCATGTGTGTGCTGATGGACAGCCACAGACAGCCATTGACGTCCTGTGTGTGCTGGCGGACACCCACGGACGTCCTGTGTGTACTGAACTGACAGCCCACGTGGGCCAAAATCACCCAAACAATCCACGGGAAGGGCCAGCGTGCTGAGTCCCAGGACCAACGTGCTGATATGTGTACTGATGGACAGCCATGGACGTCCTGTGTGTGCTGATGGACACACACAGACACACACGGACGTTCTGTGTGTGCTAACAGACACACACGGGCGTCATGTGTGTGCTGACGGACACCCACGGACGTCCTGTGTGTACTGACCAGACAGCCCACGTGGGCCAAAATCACCCGAACAGTCCACGGGAAGGGTCAGCGTGCTGATTCCAAGGACCAACGTGCTGATATGTGTACTGATGGACAGCCACGGACATCATGTGTGTGCTGACGGACACACACGGACAGCCACAGACGTCTGGTGTGTGCTGACGGACACACACGGACGTCCTGTGTGTGCTGACGGACACCCACGAACGTCCTGTGTGTGCTGAAGGACACACACGTACACACACGGACCCACACGAACCCACACGGACAGCCACATACGTCATGTGTGTGCTGACGGACAGCCGCAGACAGCCACGGACATCCGGTGTGTGCTGGCGGACACCCACGGACATCCTGTGTGTACTGAACAGACAGCCCACGTGGGCCAAAAATCACCCAAATAGTCCACGGGAAGGGCCAGCGTGCTGAGTCCAAGGACCAAGGTGCTGATATGTGTACTGATGGACAGCCACGGACATCCTGTGTGTGCTGACGGACACAGACGGACACACACGGACAGCCACAGACGTCCTGTGTGTGCTGGCGGACACCCACTGACGTCCTGTGTGTACTGAACAGACAGCCACGTGGGCCAAAATCTCCCAAACAGTCCACAGGAAGGGTCAGCGTGCTGAGTCCAACGACCAACGTGCTGATATGTGTACTGATGGACAGCCACGGACGTCCTGTGTGTGCTGACGGACACACACAGACAGCCACGGACAGCCACAGACGTCTTGTGTGTGCTGACGGACACACACAGACGTCCTGTGTGTGCTGAGGGACATCCACGGAAGTCCTGTGTGTGCTGACGGACACACACGGACACACACGGACACACACGGACAGCCACGGACGTCTTGTTTGTGCCGATGGACAGCCACAGACAGCCACGAACGTCCTATGTGTGCTGGCGGACACCCACGGACGTCCTGTGCATACTGAACAGACAGCCAATGTGGGCCAAAATCACCCAAACAGTCCACGGGAAGGGTCAGCGTGGTGAGTCCAAGGACCAACGTGCTGATATGTGTACTGATGGACAGCCACGAATGTCATGTGTGTGCTGACGGACACAGACGGACACACACAGACAGCCACGGATGTCCTGTGTGTGCTGGCCGACACCCACGGACGTCCTGTGTGTACTGAACAGACAGCCCACATGGGCCAAAATCACCCGAACAGTCCACGGGAAGGGTCAGCGTGCTGAGTCCAATGACCAACGTGCTGATATGTGTACTGATTGTTGTAGTACCCACGACTGAGGTTCCCATCATCCGCAAAGGTCCTACCATAAGGTCCGGCTCAAGGGTTATAAGAGCTGGATTTGCCAAAGCTGTCCAGGAGTTGCTTGCACAGGAACAAACCTGATTCAAGCAACTATTGATCCAGTAGTTGGCCGACTTAAAGCTTGAAGACACCAGCGAACCATTAGAGGTTCCAGACTCCTTCCATTCAAGTCAGTTCTCCTCCATCGACCAGAATGAAGCCGGCCTGACCATTTCCACCTTCATCCTCAATCCATCCAACCAACTTGCTTCCGGTTCAGAGATATAGCCATCCATCAGAAGGAGTAGTATGTATTGTACTCTTTTTCCTTATCGGGTTTTGTCCCACTGGGTTTTCCCGAAAGGTTTTAATGAGGCAACATGCAAGCATACTATGAGTTCTGATCCGGACATCTCAAGCCGCGACCGGTCTATTGTTTTTCTTTAGTTTATTTTGGTTAAGACTTCGGCCATACCGTCTCAAATGGCTCAATGATGAGACTGAGCTCAAGATTGCCGAACAAGTTGTTGTGTCCTTCAGTATTGGCAAGTACCATGACCAGGTCAATTGTGATGTGGTATCCATGCAAGTCGGCCATATACTTCTAGGAAGGCCATGTCAGTTTGACAAGGAAACTCTTCACCATGGACGCACCAACATCTATAGCTTCACCCACAACAACAAGAAGCACAGCCTAGCACCTCTCAGCCCCCAAGAAGTTCATGACATGCAGAAGGCAATGGCACAGTCCGGCCAGGTAAGTAATACTAACCTAAGTCATTACAACGTGAGACACAGGTGCTACTAATGATCTTTAAGGAAGGTTGTTTTGCAGGTTTTGAGGCTCCTGAAGTACCAGATGTAGTACAAGACCTCATGGGACGTTACAAGGATGTCTTTCCTGATGAGATTCCAGCCGGATTACCCCCTGTCTGTGGCATAGAACATCAGATCGACCTTGTACCCGGCGCGCCCCTACCAAACCGAGCCGCTTACCGTGTCAATCCTGAGGAGGCTAAGGAGTTGGAGCGGCAGGTCCAAGACCTCATGGACAAAGGCTACATCCGCGAGAGCCTTAGCCCCTGTGTGGTCCCGGTTCTATTAGTGCCTAAGAAGGATGGAATGTGGCGTATGTGTGTGGACTGTCGAGCCATCAACAACATAACCATCAAATATCGGTACCCTATACCTAGATTAGATGATATGTTGGATGAACTGAGTGGGTCTGTTGTGTTTTCTAAGATTGATCTCAGGAGTGGATACCATCAAGTTCGCATGAAGGAAGGAGATGAATGGAAAACCGCCTTCAAGACCAAACAAGGTCTGTACGAGTGGCTGGTGATGCCATTTGGCCTTACCAACGCCCCTAGCACATTCATGAGGCTCACGAACGAGGTCCTCCGACCTTACATTGGTAAATTCGTGGTTGTATACTTTGATGACATCCTGATTTACAGCAGGTCCTTAACTGAACACATTGGACATCTAGAACAGGTTTTGAAACCCTTGAGGCAAGAAGGCCTTTATGCTAACCTTAAGAAATGTGTTTTCTGCACTGATCAGTTGGTATTTTTAGGCTTTGTTGTGAGTTCACAGGGACTGAAGGTTGATGAGGAGAAGATCAAGGCGATACAAGACTGGCCGACCCCAACCACGATCGGACATGTCCGCAGCTTCCATGAACTGGCCAGTTTCTATCGATGATTTGTGAAGGATTTCAGTACCATTGCCGCCCCAATGACCTCCGTGATCAAGAAGAATGTATCCTTCACTTGGGGTCCTGCCCAAGAGGAGTCTTTCAACAGGCTTAAATATAGTTTGACAGATGCACCGGTCCTAACTCTTCCTGATTTTGATAAACCTTTTGAGATTGAGTGTGATGCTTCAGGGACAGGAATAGGAGCCGTACTGACCCAAGGAGGCCGGCCAGTGGCTTTCTGTAGTGAGAAATTGAGTGGAGCCGCCCTCAATTACCCCACCTATGATAAAGAGATATATGCTCTAGTAAGGTCACTTGAAACTTGGCAACATTATCTTCTGTCTAAAGAGTTTATTATTCATACAGATCACGAGACTCTTAAGCATTTCAGGGGCCAGACCACACTCAAGAAGAGGCATGCTAGGTGGCTGGAGTTCGTGGAGACTTTTCCCTATGTGATCAAGTACAAGAAGGGGAAGGACAACGTAGTGGCAGACGTTCTATCCCGGCGCCACACACTCATTACCACCATGGAGGCTAAGATCATGGGTTTTGAACAACTTAAAATGTCTTATGAAACTGACCCTGATTTTTCTGAGCTTTACAGTAACACGGCTAAGGGAGCCATGGGTCCATTCTATCAGCAGGACGGGTTCCTCTTCAAGGAGAAACGCCTGTGCATTCCTCATGGTTGCATGCGAGACTTACTGACCCAAAAAGCTCATGGGGGCAGGTTGATGGGGCATTTCGGTCGAGACAAAACCCTGAGCGTCCTGTCCGACCACTTCTATTGGCCCCGGATGAGGCGCTACGTCGAGAGTCATTGCGCCAAGTGCACTGTCTGTCTCAAAACCAAATCCAGGTCGCATCCTTATGGTTTACACATGCCTTTACCTATTCCTATTGCACCATGGGTCGACCTGTCTATGGACTTTGTGCTGGGTTTGCCCAAGATAGAACACAAGGATTCTATTTTTGTTGTAGTGGACAGGTTCTCAAAGATGGCACATTTCATTCCATGTTCCAAGACCAATGATGCAAGCCAAACCGCCGATCTCTTCTTCAAGGAAGTGCTGCGCTTACATGGAGTGCCTTGTACCAATGTGTCCGACCGAGACACAAAATTCCTCAACCACTTCTGGAGGACATTGTGGCAAAAGCTTGGAACCAAGCTCCTCTTCTCGACCACTTGCCATCCACAAACTGATGGTCAGACCGAGGTAGTAAACCGTACACTCTCTCAGTTGTTGAGGGCTACGGTGGGTAAGAATCTTAGAAATTGGTTGAGTTGTTTGCCTTTCATTGAGTTTGCTTATAACCATGCAAGGCACTCTATTACTAATCTCTCCCCTTTTGAGATCGTGTATGGTTTAGACCAGAGACGCCCATGGACCTATCCGCACTGCCCCCAGCCATGCAAGTTAGCTAGAGTGGTGACAAAAAGGCTGAGTTTGTGAAGAACATGCACCGGCAAGTCAAGGAGACTTTGGAGAAGAAGGCTGAATGGAACCGGATTAAGCTCAACAAGGGGCGCACATAAGTTATCTTCCAACCAGGCGACTGGGTGTGGCTCCACATGAGGCCAGAGCGGTTTCTGGAAGAGAGAAAGAGCAAATTATCCCCACGAGGGGATGGACCATTCCGAGTGCTCGACCGGATCAATGACAATGCCTACCGGCTAGAGCTGCCAGGTGAGTTCCAAGTTTACCGAACGTTCAATGTGTCTGATTTGTCTCCTTGTATTGCAGATGAGGGAGATGTTCTGAGGACAGAACCTGTTCAAGAGGGACGGGATGTTGTAGTACCCACGACTGAGGTTCCCATCATCCGCAAAGGTCCTACCACAAGGTCTGGCTCAAGGGTTATAAGAGCTGGATTTGCCAAAGCTGTCCAGGAGTTGCTTGCACAGGAACAAACCGGATTCAAGCAACTATTGATCCAGGAGTTGGCCGACTTAAAGCTTGAAGACACCAGCGAACCATTAGTGGTTCCAGACTCCATCCATTCAAGCCAGTTCTCCTCCATCGACCAGAATGAAGCCGGCCTGACCATTTCCACGTTCATCCTCAATCCATCCAACCAACTTGCTTCCGGTTCAGAGATATAGCCGTCCATCAGAAGGAGTAGTATGTGTTGTACTCTTTTTCCTTATCGGGTTTTGTCCCATTGGGTTTTCCCGAAAGGTTTTAATGAGGCAACATGCAAGCATACTATGAGTTCTGATCCGGACATCTCAAGCCGCGACCGGTCTATTTTTTTTATTTAATTTATTTCGTTTAAGACTTTGGCCATTTGTCTAGGCCTTTTTATCTTTTAGAGTCCATTGAGGAACAACTATTTAAACCCTTCTAGTTGCCAATTTTCGGCCAAGTCTTTTATGAAAATCGTTTTGCATTAGCAAAGAAACCCTAAGTCTTTCAGTTGTGTGAAACTATTGAGAGCAGCCATCTAACATATCAAAGAGCCGATCCACTGTTCTTTGTGGAGTCCTCCGATCCAATCCATCCCTTGTCCGATCTTGAGAGAGACATACGTCCATCAAGAGCCGGATCCATATCTATCCTTCAAACCATCCTTTGATCTTGTTGAGAGAGACACACGTCCAGCAACAGATCCCATCCGCCATTCTTCTCTTTTTATCTATCTTTTTGTTCTTAAATTTCATTCATCCATCCTTTAAAACCCATAAGAATCATATCTTGCTTATTTATCATTCATCCATTGGCCTCTCTGTTTCTGTTCTTACTTCTATTGAAAACTCATAAAAGTTCATATTTGTTTCAGGTACAATCACAAACAAGAGAAGACCCGGCCGGAACCATCCATCCGAGCCAAGACTGAACCGCAGAACGGCCATCCGCCCGTCCGTCCGACTATCCCGTCCCGTGCCTACAACACTGATGGACAGCCATGGACGTCCTGTGTGTGCTGACGGACACACACAAACACACACGGACAGCCATGGACGTCCGGTGTGTGCTGACAGACACGCACGGACATCCTGTGTGTGCTGACGGACACACACGGACAGCCACGGACGTCTTGTATGAGCTGCACAGACAGCCCACGTGGGCCAAAATCACCCAAACAGTCCACGGGAAGGGTCAGCGTGCTGAGTCCAAGGACTAACGTGCTGATATGTGTACTGATGGACAGCCACAGACGTCGTGTGTGTGCTGACAAACATAAACGGACAGCCACGGACGTCCTGTGTGTGCTGACGGACACACACGGACGTCCTGTGTGTGCTGACGGACACACACGAACGTCCGCTGTGTACCGAACAGACAGCCCTCGTGGGCCAAAATCACCCGAACAGTCCGCGGGAAGGGTCAGCGTGCTGAGTCCAAGGACCAACGTGCTGATATGTGTACTGATGGACAGCCACGGACGTCCTATGTGTGCTGACGGATACAGATGGACACACACGGACACACACGGACTGCCACGGACATCCTGTGTATGCTGGCGGACACCCACAGACGTCCTGTGTGTACTGAACAGACAGCCCACGTGGGCCAAAATCCCCCGAACAGTCCACGGGAAGGGTTAGCGTGCTGATTTCAAGGACCAACATGTTGATATGTGTACTGATGGACAGCCACAGACGTCCTCTATGTGCTGACGGTCACACACGGAGACACACGGACAGCTACGAACATCATGTGTGTGCTGACGGACACACACGGACGTCCTGTGTGTGCTGATGGACACCCACGTTGGGGTCAAAAACGGTCACGGCGGAATTAACACCCGAAAACCCTCGGAAATCGCATTTCCGAGAAGGTAGTAAAATAAAAATATGATTTTCTTAAAAAATAACCAATACGAAGTTTTTACGAAGAAGTATCCTTGAAAGCTCGAAATAGACAACTCAAGCTCGATCATTGTGAAACTACCGCACATGCACGCTATCCAGTCGCTACGTAGCAACCAAGTCAAAGACAAAGCTCGGTCGCCACGTAACAACCAAACGTCCGTCCCGCTCGGTCGCTACGTAGTGATTGAGCTCGAGCCAACGCTCGGTCGCTACATAGCGACCGAGTGTTTGTCCCGCTCAGTCGCTACGTATCGACCGGGCTCGAGCCAAAGTTTGGTCGCTGCGTACCGACCGAGCTCTTCCAAAACGTAGATACGACACTAGTCCATGCATTCTCGTCAAACCTTCGACTGCTATCTCCCGAAGACTGTAGCTAGTTCACTCTATGATTTCCGCTATTCTAAATCATCGATCAAACTTTGCGGATTAATACTGCAGAAAGTTCGTTCCTTATCGAAAGAAATCGTAATAAAGGCTTCGAGTCGGAAGACGGCCCAAAGGGACCTAAAACATGACTCGAGCCCCATCCTATGATTTCTTAACCAAAAAGCCCGTAAACCACATAACGGTTTACGCTTGGTCCACAAGGAAGGATAAATGTCAAGTTTCCGCGGATAAATACGGAAGTTTTGAAGATAATTGTGAAGATCGGGAAAAATGGAATATCTCCATTTTTATGCTATGACGGCTTAAGGGCAGAAGAGTAAAAGCGTAAACCGACCTTGGAGCTAGTATATAAGGAGTCCTAGGCGAGGAGCGTGGAAGAGGATTTTCAGAGCAAACTTAGCACTTTGAGCAATTTTAGGCAATTTTCCGTTTTGTTATTTTGAGCTGCGACTCAATTAGGTTTAGCCGTCTTAGGGTTGCTAGAACTAGGAATCTCGCCGACAGCTCTCGAGCCCAGGCTTATACCTTGTTGTAAATGCTCATACGCCAATTCGGAATAAGATCTTCTTTGCTCTCTTTTCGATTTCTTATTTTTATCGTTGTTATTCTCGTGTTCTGATTGCTTGACGTGTGGTATTAGCAGATATCCGGGTCCTCTGGGAAATTAGGGTTTTCCTAGTTTCCGTATTTAAACGGAAATCGACAGTGTGAATTTTGGTTCCCACAGTTTGGCGCTAGAAGGAGGGGGATACGGATCAATCTAACCCGCAAAAGCCACACCACGCTCAATCAGACATGTCAACTAACGACGCGGATAACGTGCAGACTCCTCTTAACGGAGGCAGCGGCACCAATCTCCACACTCCAGCAGCAGACGTATCAGCGGCCAACGCACCAGCCAACGCCGCGGCGCTCGAGGAGTTTAAAAAGATGTTCGCCACCTATGAGAAAAGGTCGGAAGAACAGGATAAGCTCGTGAGTACCTTGACCAAAAATGTTGAAACCTTAACGGCAATGACTCGAGCAATCCGTCCCCGCGGAACCACCAAAATCCGCGGGAAGAGGCTCGACTTCGCCACCCCACTTGACAGATCTAGAGTCGCGCAGGAACGACCTTCGGGTCAAAACCCTAGCGAGAAATCTCCCATCGAAAAGGGCAACCCTGAAAGTCCTCCGCCTCCTGCAAAGGATTCGGAGGATAACGAAGCTGAACGCATTGACCTGGATCCTGGTGATGCCTCCAACGACACCGATGAGGACGTCGAGAGACATCCAAGAAGGACCAGAAGCCGATCTGCTCGGGAAAGCTCTCCGTTCGACAAACCAATGACGGAAAAAGAGGAAATCGCCTATTGAAACGAACAAGAGGAGCTGGCTGAAAGGCAAACCGAGCTCACTCGCAGTAAACGCCGACATGCTCGGAAATCTACTGACGAGACTTCGGATATTCGCGATCTTCGCGATTACATCACCAAGACTGCAACAGAAGTGAGAGCCATAAAGTCTCAAATCCATCATGCTACTAGTGCTGCCCCCAAAATCGATCGACTGCTGGAAGGAGCTCGGAAGACCCCTTTTACCAGTCGTATTTCGGTCATGAGGGTATCCGATCCGGAAAAAATCAAAGTACCAAAGTACGATGGTACGGCCTATCCAAAAGCGCACCTTCAGGCTTTCCACATCGCGATGGGAAGAGTGAGACTGAAGGACGGCAAAAAAGATGCCGGCTACTGCCGCCTGTTCGTCAAAAATCTTGAAGGAGTGGCGCTCGAATGGTTCGCACGCCTTCACCATCGGGAGTTCCCGACAACTCGCATCAGAATTTCTCAAACAATACTCTGTGTTCATAGACAGAGAAACTTCCGATGTCGATCTCTGGAGTCTCTCCCAGCGAAAAGACGAACCCCTCCGCGACTTTATCAGCCGGTTCAAGCTGATAATGTCTAGGGTCAGCGGGATAAGCGACAAAGTGGCCATTGACGCGCTGAGAAAGACGCTCTGGTACAAGTCGAAATTCAGAAAGTGGATAACCCTCGACAAACCACGAACGATCCAGGACGCCCTCCACAAAGCAACGGACTACATCATAGTCGAGGAAGAAACTAAAGTCTTATCGCAAAAACATAAGGCGGCAAGACCATCCTCGAAGGACGTGGATCCGAAAGCGAGAAAGAGTACGTCCATCACGAGGGGGAAGATCTCCAAGGGGCGCATAATTATGCGATCAATTCGGATCAAGGCCGAACCACGGGCAACACGTGGACCCGCAATCAA
The DNA here is from genome assembly GCF_000309985.2 of Brassica rapa. Lineage (NCBI taxonomy): Eukaryota > Viridiplantae > Streptophyta > Magnoliopsida > Brassicales > Brassicaceae > Brassica > Brassica rapa. The sequence continues at coordinate 16,731 of NW_022610935.1, forward strand.
GGTATGATAAATACACCTTCTGCGAGTTCCACCAATCCCGAGGACACTCCACGACCAACTGCAAAGTCTTGGGAGCAAGGCTGGCCGCGAAGCTACTCGCTGGAGAGCTCTCAGAAGTAACCAGCGTCAAGGATCTCATCCTCGACTCTGATCGCCCTCCAAAGACGGACAGAAATCCGCCCGCTGAAAAATCCCCTCAATGAAACCAGCCTGGGGATAAACGCGGTAGGAGGCCGGACGACAAGGGGAATGATAACAATCGTCGCAGAGTCAACATGATCATCGGAGGATCACAATACTGCGGCGATACTGTGTCGGCCATCAAGGCTTACCAACGGAAGGCAGAGTCGAGTGCAAATTTGCCTACATGGTCTCCTCCTCGAGATGGCCAAAATTGCTCGATCACCTTCACAAAGGAGGAAGCCGGCGGCATCGATCAACCTCACTGCAATCCGCTCGTCATAGATCTCGTCATACGAGACTTAGAAGTCAGAAGGGTACTCGTCGACACGGGAAGCACGGTCAACGTAATCTTCCGCGACACTCTCAAGCGGATGAGCATCAAACTCGGAGAAGTAATTCCGACGCCAAAACCGGTCACGGGTTTTTCAGGCGAAGTATCGATGACTCTTGGATCAATCCAGTTGCCAGTCATGGCCAAGGAGATCACGAAAATCGTCGAGTTCACGGTAGTCGATCATCCCGTTATCTACAACGTGATCATGGGAATTCCATGGCTCAATGCCATGCAAGCAGTTCCATCAACCAACCACCTGGGTCTCAAATTTCCGACCCCAAGCGGAGTCGCGGCTATGCTTCCTCGCAGAGCACAAGTTAAGGCAAATCATGACTTCTGCAACTGCGAATCGCAAACGCACGAAGATGGATCGATCTTCGGCCAAAAATGCCCCAAGGAAAGATGAATTAAAATCGTCTGCCGACGCAAACGCATCGGATATCGAAACTCAACACGAGTCTGAAGCCGACTCTACAACTCAACCGGAACATCCGGAAAATAGCGTTGACCCAGCCACGATCAATACGGTCAAGGCGGACAGCGCGACATCTACCGCCGAGTAAAAACGCTCGCGGCATGAAACAGAACTACGAGATGGCTTGATCCTCAAAAGGGGTACGTAGGCAGCTCGTCAAAAGACGAGTTCAGCTATCCCCCTCTCTAAAAAGGGGGGGGAAGTGGGTGCGTATACTCGTATACTCCCACTTAGAAAAATCTTCATTATTGTAATCGAGTTTTTAGAAACTTCAAAAACTTTTACTACAATCTACGTTGCTCCTTTTTATCAAAAACGTTTACGCTTCAGTTAAACGCAAAAACTTTCCAGACACGCCTGGAAATGTTAAGACTCTTGTCTGCGGCCTCATCCGGCCCAAAATCGAAAAATTATCATCTTTCAAACACTCAAAGATACACGTATAATCCTCGAAACAACTGCGAGACGTCGCAAAAATAAAATTCGAAGATAATACGAACAAATTGTCCGAACGCGACCACCAAAACCTTTCACCCAGTTCGTCGATTGGCCCCGACGAACACGCCAGCCGTCTTAAACAAACGCAATTCGATCACTCTTTTGATCTTCAAAACGTCCAACACAAGGACGAAAGCGCTACAACAAAAATCCGAAATTTTGGTTTAGCACACCCAGCTGGCTTAAAAATTGCCTCTGAGAAGATGATCGATTCGTACCATACAAGTCATATAAGCCGAGAACCTATCGCGGACTTTAAATCGGTGCGAGTCAGGAAGAAATCGCAACAGGAAAAACGATAGCCGGCTAGTCACCGCACAAACCTTAACCGAAAGTAAACCTAGGTCTTGCCCTAAACCCAACTCTCTGGTCTCAAACATCTCAAGACATTATATCTAAAAGATACGAGGTCCTAAACCATGTCTCTCCGTTCACATCTCAATGTTTTCGAAAATCGTAAATATAAGTAATCTTCTACGAGAATCACGAACGAACCAACAGATTGAACGTCTCATCGGAATTAAATATGAGACGACAACTCATATTTACTTCGAACCTACTCAGGAATATTCAAAATGAAACATTCATCATATATATAAAACCGCGTAAAGCGGTAAGGGATTCAAAGCCACCAACGGCCAGTCCCGATAAGCAATAAAAACGGCCAAAACAGGCCCATACAATCTCTCGAAATAAAGGCCACATTCGGCCACAAACATAGAATGGAAAGACAAGCATCTTCCTCTCAACAATCACTCCGCCTCTCATGGCCCAAAGTCAAAGTCCCCGGACAAAGAAGCACCAAACGCATCCGCAGGACGGTCCACTTCCTCGCCACCATCAAGAAACCCGGTCGGAACCTCTTCGGTATCACGGGAAACCGGGATGGAATCCCAGAACCCTTGGATCCTCTCGTCAATCGAAGGAATGAGCGCCTCAGCGTGGGCACGTTTGTTCATGCCGCTCTTCATCAAGCTCATTTCCTTCTCGAACACATAGTCATCGGCTTGCGTTCTCCAAAGACTTCCGACTGAACCGCGGCACTCACGGAAATCGCCTACCAAGGTAAAGGCATCCTTGAGGTTTCCGTATTTGACCTGGAACTGAGAAGCACGAGTCTTCATCACCTCAATAATTTCCCTTTTGCCCTTCCTTTCCGCTTTACGGATGGCCCGCGCATGATCACGAGTAAGTTGTGCTTCTCGCTACGACACCTCGCCTTGCACGCGAGCGAGATCTCGCTCCGCTTTCTCCGCTTTGAAACGATAGAGCATAGCTTCCCTATGGCTCGCTTCAATGGCCGAGCCAAGCAAGTTAAGGACCTGCGAAACCAATTAACGCATTATAAGCAGAAAAAGAAACACCTAGGCAATCACAAAAATTTTCGAGAAAATCATACCCCGTTGATAATACGAGACCCTTCCGCGACAACCTTCGGCCTTCCTGTTTCATTCGTTGGTGGAGGAGCATCGAAGCCCGAGGGTAAACCAGCAAAGAAATCGTCAAAGTCCGGAATAGGAACCTCGCTAGAACCGCTTTCGTCGCCATAAGCAAGGTCCAGATCCCATCCCGGAAGCATAGAATCGTACATCAAAAACTCTATGTCACCAAGATCGATATCCTTCCCCTTTGAAGAGTTCCACCCCGTCGCAGAAGCGGGGGCAGCATCGGGACTCTGATCATCGGGCTCGGAGTCGTTCCCCGCTTCCACAGGATCGGGACACACAAACTCTAGCGCCTTCCGAACTCGTTTCGGCGTGAAAGAAGTCCAGAAAAAAGGACCATTCCTAAGAAGGTCCCTCACTTCAATGATATCCTCGGGGAACGGGGCCAGGGAGTTGATGAAGGGACGATCATTTGGCAACCTCCGGAGCAGTGGGATACAACTCTCTTCGACAGACGCAGCGTCTATACGAACAAAGAAGAAAAATTTCTTCCACGAGTTGAAGTTGGAGATGAACCTCTTAACCACCGACATGAAGCTCCGAGGGACCAGCCTATATTTATCCTTATCCTTGACGAGCTGTAGCCTCAAAAGCGCGTCAAAGTGATCAACGGAAAGGGAGAGACCATGCTCGTAACTCAGGATCAGAATTCCAACAAGGTGCTGAATGGCAAGGGGATTCAGCTGGCTGATTGCCACCTCGAAACGCGCCAACACTCCGACGATGATTTCGGGAAGCGGGAACCACAAGCGACAACGCACTACGAACGCTTCGTAGCAAGTGAAATAACCCCCCGGGGGTTATCAGCGCTTTCCCCTCGACGAGGAACCCGAACTCCACCGTGCTTGGAATGCGGTAGAACGACCGCAAGATCTCGAGGAACTCGTCAGTACTCCTGCTTGGTGCTCCTTCCTCAACTGCACGATGGGTCAGGAGCGGGAACGGCTTCTCTTTGGGAGGAGTGATCGAACCATAATGCGCAACCCACCAAGACTCATTCTCGGCGGGATCTACCGAGTGAGGCACGAACTCTATCTTTGGAACGAGGAGCTCTTCATGAGCACTTGCGGACGAAGACCCTTTCCTCGCAATCTTTTTCTTACTCGATATTTTACACTCCTCTTTGGAAAATGGAAGGAAGGGATAGAGAGAAAGAAGGAAAGTTTTCTTAAGGAAAATCTTTGAGAAAACAAGAAAGTGAAAGAAAGTGTGAAGAAGTTACCTCCAACACGCCTAACTTGCCAAACATGCCTAACCGCACGCTAGGACCCTACGATGCATGGTCCTAACGGGCTGGGGGGCTAACGGTTGGGGTCAAAAACGGTCACGTTGGAATTAACACCCGAAAACCTTCGGAAATCGCATTTCCGAGAAGATAGTAAAATAAAAATATGATTTTCGTTAAAAATAACCAATACAAAGTTTTTACGAAGAAGTATCCTTGAAAGCTCGAAATAGTCAACTCAAGCTCGATCATTGCAAAACTACTGCGCATGCACGTTATCCGGTCGCTACGTAGCAACCAAGTCCAAGACAAAGTTCGGTCGCTACGTAACGACCGAACGTCCGTTCTGCTCGGTCGCTACGTAGCGACCGAGCTCGAGCCAAAGCTCGGTCGCTACATAGCGACCGAGCATCCGTCCCGCTCGGTCGCTACGTAGCGACCGAGCGCCCGTCCCACTTGGTCGCAACGTAGCGACCGAGCTCGGCCAAGCTCGGCCGCTACGTAGCGACCGAGCATCCATTCCGCTCGGTCGCTACGTAGTGATTGAGCTCGAGCCAAAGCTCGGTCGCTACGTAGAGACCGAGCTCGGCCAAGCTCGGTCGCTACATAGCGACCGAGCGTCCGTTCCGCTCGGTCGCTACGTAGCAACCGAGCTCGAGCCAAGGCTCGGTCGCTACGTAGCGACCGAGCGCCCGTCCCACTTGGTCGCAACGTAGCGACCGAGCTCGGCCAAGCTCGGCCGCTACGTAGCGACCGAGCATCCGTTCCGCTCGGTCGCTACGTAGTGATTGAGCTCGAGCCAAAGCTCGGTCGCTACGTAGAGACCGAGCTCGGCCAAGCTCGGTCGCTACATAGCGACCGAGCGTCCGTTCCGCTCGGTAGCTACGTAGCGACTGAGCTCGAGCCAAAGCTCGGTCGCTACATAGCGACCGAGCGTCCATCCCGCTCGGTCTCTACGTAGTGACCAAGAGTCCGTCTCGCTCGGTCGCTATGTAGCGACCGAGCTCGGCCAAGCTCGGTCACTATGTCCCGCTCAGTCGCTACGTAGCGACCGGGCTCGAGCCAAAGTTTGGTCGCTGCATAGCGACGAAGCTCTTCCGAAACATCGGGAGGACAACAGTCCATGCATTCTCGTCAAACCTTCGAATGCTATCTCCCGAAGACCGTAGCGAGTTCACTCTATGATTTCCGCTATTCTAAATCATTGATCAAACTTTGCGGATTAATACTACGGAAAGTTTGTTCCTTATCGAAAGAAATCGTAATAAACGCTTCGAGTCGGAAGACGGCCCAAAGGGACCTAAAACACGACTCGAGGCCCATCCTACAATTTCTTAACCAAAAAGCCCGTAAACCACATCACGGTTTACGCTTGGTCCACAAGGAAGGCTAAATGTCAAGTTTCCGCGGATAAATACGGAAGTTTTGAAGATAATTGTGAAGATCGGGAAAAATGGAATATCTCCATTTTTATGCTATGACGGCTTAAGGGCAGAAGAGTAAAAGTGTAAACCGACCTTGGAGCTAGTATATAAGGAGTCCTTGGAAGAGGATTTTCAGAGCAAACTTAGCACTTAGAGCAATTTTAGGCAATTTTTCGTTTTTGTTATTTTGAGCTGCGACTCAATTAGGTTTAGCCGTCTTAGGGTTGCTAGAACTAGAAATCTCGCCGACAGCTTTCGAGCCCAGGCTTATACCTTGTTGTAAACACTCATACGCAAATTTGGAATAAGATCTTCTTTGCTCTCTTGTCGATTTCTTATTTTTATCGTTGTTATTCTCGTGTTCTGATTGCTTGACGTGTGGTATTAGCAGATATTCGGGTCCTCTGGGAAATAAGGGTTTTCCTAGTTTCCTTATTTAAACGGAAATCGGCAGTGCAAATTTCGGTTCCCACAGCATGCTGAGTCCAAGGACCAGCGTTCTAATATGTGTACTGATGGACAGCCACGGACGTCCTGTGTGTGCTGACGGACACACATGGACAGCCACGGACATCATGTGTGTGCTGACGGACAGCCACATACAGCCACAGACGTCCTGTGTGTGCTGGCGGACACCCACGGGAAGGGCCAGCGTGCTGAGTCCAAGGACCAACGTGCTGATATGTGTACTGATGGACAACCACGGACGTCCTGTGTGTGCTGACGGACACACACGGACAGCCACAGACGTCTTGTGTGTGCTGACGGACACACACGGACGTCCTGTGTGTGCTGAGGGACATCCACGGACGTCCTGTGTGTGCTGACGGACACACACGGACACACACGGACACACACGGACACACATGGACACACACGGACAGCAACGGACGTCCTGTGTGTGCTGATGGACAGCCACGAACGTCCTGTGTGTGCTGGCGGACACCCACGGACGTCCTGTGCGTACTGAACAGACAGCCCACGTGGGCCAAAATCACCCAAACAGTCCACGGGAAGGGCCAGCGTGCTGAGTCCAAGGACCAACGTGCTGATATGTGTACTGATGGACAGCCACAGACGTCATATGTGTGCTGACGGACACAGACGGACACACACGGACAGCCACGGACGTCCTCTGTGTGCTGGCGGACACCCACGGACGTCCTATGTGTACTGAACAGACAGCCCACGTGGGCCAAAATCACCTGAACAGTCCACGGGAAGGGTCAGCATGGTGAGTCCAAGGACCAACGTGCTGATATGTGTACTGATGGACAGCCACGGACGTTCTGTATGTGCTAACGGACACACATGGACACACACGGACAGCCACGAACGTCTTGTGTGTGCTGACGGACACACACGGACGTCCTGTGTGTGCAGACGGACACCCACGGATGTCCTGTGTGTAATGAACAGACAGCCCACGTGGGCCAAAATCACCCGAACAGTCCACGGGAAGGGCCAGCGTGCTGAGTCCAAGGACCAACGTGCTGATATGTGTACTGATGGACAGCCACGGACGTTCTGTGTGTGCTGACGGACACACACGGACATCCTGTGTATGCTGACGGACAGCCACAGACGTCCTGTGTGTGCTGACGGACACACACGGACACATACGGACAGCCACGACGTCCTGTGTGTAATGAACAGACAGCCCACGTGGGCCAAAATCACCCAAACAGTCCACGGGAAGGGCCAGCGTGCTGAGTCCAAGGACCAGCGTGCTGATATGTGTACTGATGGACAGCCACAGACGTCCTGTGTGTGCTGACGGACACACACGGACACACATGGACAGCCACGGACGTCCTGTGTGTGCTGGCGGACACCCATGGACGTCCTGTGTGTACTGAACAGACAGCCCACGTGGGCCAAAATCACCCGAACAGTCTACGGGAAGGGTCAGCGTGCTGAGTCCAAGGACCAACGTGCTGATATGTGTACTGATGGACAGTCACGGACGTCCTGTGTGTGCTGACGGACACACACGGACAGCCACGGATGTCCTGTGTGTGCTGACGGACACACACGGACAGCCACGGACGTCCTGTGTATGCTGACGGACAGCCACAGACGTCCTGTGTGTGCTGACGGACACACACGGACACACACGGACAGCCACGGACGTCCTGTGTGTACCGAACAGACAGCCCACGTGGGCCAAAATCACCCGAACAGTCCACGGGAAGGGCCAGCGTGCTGAGTCCAAGGACCAGCGTGCTGATATGTGTACTGATGGACAGCCACGGACGTCCTTTGTGTGCTGACGGACACACACGGATACACATGGACAGCCACGAACGTCCTGTGTGTGCTGGCGGACACCCACGGACGTCCTGTGTGTACTGAACAGACAGCCCACGTGGGCCAAAATCACCCGAACAGTCCACGGGAAGGGCCAGCTTGCTGAGTCCAAGGACCAACGTGCTGATATGTTTACTGATGGACAGCCACAGACGTCATATGTGTGCTGACGGACACAGACGGACACACACGGACAGCCATGGACGTCCTCTGTGTGCTGGCGGACACCCACGGACGTCCTGTGTGTACTGAACAGACAGCCCACGCTGGCCAAAATCACCCGAACAGTCCACGGGAAGGGTCAGCATGCTGAGTCCAAGGACCAACGTGCTGATATGTGTACTGATGGACAGCCACGGACGTCCTGTATGTGCTAACGGACAGCCACGAACGTCTTGTGTGTGCTGACGGACACACACGGACGTCATGTGTGTGCAGACGGACACCCACGGATGTCCTGTGTGTAATGAACAGACAGCCCACGTGGGCCAAAATCACCCGAACAGTCCACGGGAAAGGCCAGCGTGCTGAGTCCAAGGACCAGCGTGCTGATATGTGTACTGATGGACAGCCACGGACGTCCTGTGTGTGCTGACGGACACACATGGACACACACGAACAGCCACGGACATCATGTGTGTGCTGACGGACAGCCACAAACAGCCACGGACGTCATGTGTGTGCTGGCGGACACCCACGGACGTCCTGTGTGTACTGAACAGACAGCCCACGTGGGCCAAAATCACCCAAACTGTTGTAGGCACAGAAACCGTACCTGAACCAATGCTCAGCCAGATAAGCAACAACTGCCACAACTACCTCACTAGAGCTACCTGCGACCAAGGTTCATTCAAAGAGGTGCATCTCAACCACCAGAATGAATTTTGGCATGAAACCAATTTTCACAGAAGCCCAGATCAATCATTCATCACTGAAGCTTGGAATTACAAGAAAATCTTCGTGGATGAAAAAGTTATGAATTTTACAAATTGGACGTTTCCCAGCCCATCCGTTTGCGAGTATCGGCACTTAGAAGAGAAATTCAGCCAAACCAAGAAGCGGCCCTGTCACGCCCCCAATCCTGGAAAGGATTGTCGGGACGGCCATGGTTCGAGGAAACGTACCAGCCAGTCTTAGGACATCAAGGCAAGCGTTCCATGGTCAAGAAAGAAGGTTAAGTACATAAGGAAACTTAGACTTAACCTTATAAGAGCAAAGAGACAGCTAAGACGAGTAAGACGGTAGCTGGACGAGATAGAGAAGTAGCTCGACCAGCTTAACGAAGCTAGGTTGAGTTCACTCCAGCTCAGCCACTACTAAGTCAGCTCCACTAGCTGGACTACTAGCTCACTCAGCTGAGGCAGCTGGGAGTCAGCTCATATCAGCTAGACGGACTGTTTGGGTTTTAGGCCGATGGTCCGGGTCCGGGTCAGTGGCGGGCTGTGAGGTCTGGCCATGAGGCCATGGGCTGTTGGGTCCTTGGAAAAGGCCGTGGGCTAAGTCCAGGAGGCTTGGGGCGTGGGTTGGGCTTATGACCGACCCCAAACCCAATCAGAAAGGGCGACGGGATGCAAGTGGCCGAGAGGGCACAACCCTTGGCCGATGGTGCCCATTCGCTAGCAAGTCGTGCCTGTTCATGGGGCAAGACTTACCCCCTCGTTTTCTATAAATATGGGGGATCTCCTGTTGATTTCATTATCCAATTCCAGAGTACAATACTCAGAGAAAAACGTAGAGAAACAGAGAGAGAGAGTCTCGGCCAAGAGATCGGCCGGAAAAGGGCCGGTCGTGGTGGTTTTGTATCTCCGGCAAGGAGAACGGTTTAGGAGAGAGGAGGCCGTGTGGTTGTGAATACCCAAGAAATAGAGAAAGGTCTGGAGAAGGACTCCAAAGCCGTGGTTCAGTCAGATAGGGTCAGTGGGGTAACCACCGACTCATCGGCTAAGACAATCGGACAGTCCGAACCGGTCTAGCCATGGGCGTTTGGATTGTGTCCTATTCTTCTTATTCTTTTCATCTATTTCTTCTTCTACTCATTCTGTACATTGGCGTGGCCTTGTTGATGTGTTGGGATTGGTTATAACCGTGGTTCCGGTTGAGTAATGCGGTCGCGGTCCATAACCGATGAGTTTGGTGCGTGCATGGTCTAAACCGGCCTCAGGTGATCCGATTGGATAGGGGCGGTTCTGTTCTGTTCTGTTCTGAACGGTTGCAACCCCTCCCTGAACAGTCACAATGGTTCATGACTTGTGTAGGTTAAGGCGTGGTCCTTTGGCCATAGGCCGGACACACGCACGGACCAGACAGTCCATACGGACGGTTAGGTCGAACGGTTGGAACATCTGAATGGGTGCGAGTTGCCAAGGGTCATGAGTTGCCAAGAGGCACGTGTGTCCAAAGGGTACTAGTTCCCAAAGGGTGTGAGTTCCATACGGTGCCATTGGTTCAAGGCTTAGACCGAACCAAGGGGACAGTCCGCGGCTGAATAGTCGAACGGACGGACGGTTAGTTTAACCGGAGTGTTGTGTCGCAAGTTCTGATCGGTTGCAAGCCAATCCGGTTTGGTCTTGGGCCTTACTCTGTGGTATGGATCCAGGCTTTGGGTCGGATCAGATGAGAAGGACCATGAGCCATTGGGCCGGACTTATAACTGGTCGATCGCACCTAGATCTTAACTAGACGGTTAGAGGGGACTATGGACGATCCGGCTATGGTTGGATGGTTCTGGCCGCAAAGGCTAAGTAGGATATCTTAAAACCAACTTTGGGTTGGTGAGTAGGATAGGCGCCATATGCCTTATGTAGGGAGTAGACCCACATGTTGGCAATGGAAGGCCGGTTATGTCAATACCTGCCAAGTAGGCGATGGCTTATAAAGTCTTGTGTTCGGATCATGTTTCATGACGATGATTCGATGGCCGAGCACTAGTATGGATGGTCACGTTGCTGGAGTAAGAGTATTGGTGTGATGCTTCTAGATATCAACCTTGGTGTTGATAACTTCGAGATTGGCTAAGATTCATGACGAAGAGTATGGCTAGTACTATGTGTCGTAGACCATAGATACTGAGCCTAAGTGTGATTGTTCAAGGAAGGCCGTGTAAGATCTGATCATGGTTGAGTACGGACGACCTGACCTCTGGATGATGGCTCAAGTTGTCGGTCCTAACCTGATTAATGAATGCATTGGTTGGAATGAACAAATCATATCTATTGTCTGGGTTAAGTCCCAAGGCCGGTCAGGCCAGATGATGACTCATCAGTTCCAAGTCATGTGAGGATGGTTGGTTGATTGACTTAGAATCTCATGAGCTTTGTCAGTCCAGAAGATGGACTTGGTACTATTGCCTATAAGGCAAAAGGATTTCGGATTGTGCATGAGCCGAAAAGGCCAGATGCAAACCCTTATCCTTTCAAAGACGTCTCAAAGGTTACTTATGTCTGTGGGGATGGTTGGTTGAATGACTAAGTACCTAGGGGAGCTGTTTGATGCAGGGACAAAGATAAAGACCAATAAGAGACTCAATGAGTTGAATGATTAGTTCGAGTCGATGGAGGACCGATGAGCTAATAAGCTCCATAGATGTGGCAAAGGTATGATCTAGCATTTACTTATGTAGATCTAGATAGAATGGTTTAGGGGAATGGAACCTCAGAATCGTATGGCTTGGTTTGGGTTTAGGATTAACCTTTAAGCTAATTGGTAGTTGAGTAAACTGACCAAGGCTAAGGTGATTCGACCAGACAAGTGTTAGATTGGTTTTAGACCAATGGTTAACTAGAGAATATTCCGCTGCATATCTGTTGAAAGGATCTAGGCTATTAATGACTAGGTAAGTCTTTAGCTAAGGTTTAAGTTAGCCCTCGCCTTTAGGCGATATTATAAATAAAGGGCAAAAATTAAGAGGTTCAGCCAGGAAGTGGACCGAGCGACGTGAGGCATCGACCGCGGCCTAGGCGGCCGGGATCGGGTCTTACAAGTTGGTATCAGAGCATGCTTGATCCTGTTTAGGACAACGCTCTAAGATGTTGTGTTCCATATACCGAAATTATTTCCAAAACTATGATGACTATGAAACCTTAGTTGGGATGAGCCAAGAAAGAGTTGAGGTAAGCTAGGGTATCATGCTTGGGAATGTGGGAATTCTAAGATGAACTGGCTTAGCCAAGATACATTTTCCAAGGGCAAGAACCTAAAAACAGAAAGGTTGGTCGATCTAGTATTTAGAAGTAATAGACGGGTTGGAAGGGATGGAAGCAATGCAAGACTTGTTTATGGATGACCTGAACAAGGGAAGTAACATGGACCAGAGAGTGGCTTTGGTTGAAATAAACGTTCAGCATTCTACTGAAGCTAAGTGTTATCCCTTGATGGCTGTTCATAATAAGTAAAGCATAAGCAATGTTAAATCTGACTCAAAGGAGACACTACATGACCAGTACACGAGTGGACTTGTGATCAGATGGATCAGCTAGGACTCAGTATAAGTCGAGGTAGGTTTCTTTAGATCTAGTTGGATGGAATGAATCAATTCCAATCTGAATCCGTCCAAAGAAAGAATGAGGAAACCCAGGGTGTTCATTCCAATCAATGGAAGAACATGATCTTAGCTACCATAGTATGATGGTGATTGAGGTATATTAAAATTGCTCTTGTGAATGGTGTGAGCATTCGCAAAAGTAAGACGCCTTGGAGAATGGTATGGGACGTTTTCCAAGTGTGTGGTCAAACCGAGATCTTACTCAACTAGGAAAGTAATGGTAGTGGAAGTATTAAGTGATTGCAGATCTCATGAGGGATGTTATGGGACGTTCCTTGTGGTGTGGTCATGAACTGAGATATTTTCCACAAGTGGATTTGTGGTGTGGAAACACACATACTTTTTGACACAGAGGCTACACATAGTTTTGTGAGTCCGGGACTGGTCGGAAAGAGTCTGTTCTGTCTGAGTTATGGGGATGATTCGAGACTAGTGAGGGCAGCCGGTGGGCAAATTATGCATTCACTAGGGCTCATGAAAAATATCCCGGTGATGACCCAGGAGAGAAATCTGCGTGTAGATCTGATCGAGAAAAATATCCACGCGCCTATAGAATCACGAGATGATCCTAGGCATGAATCTGTTTGGGAAAGTATCGGGCCACTCTCGATTGCCACAAACTTTGTGTGCAATTGGAGACTGGACCTCACCCGATCCAGTACCAAAGTCTGAGTCTGAGTCCGGCTCTAAGGAAAGTAGGGGTGTCAGCAGTCCAAGTGAATCGGATGCTTAGACAGGGTTGTGAAGTATTTTTGACCACAACTACCACTACGGAGCACGGCAATTCTGTTGATCTGTATGGGATCTCGTTGGTATCGAGATCCATTGTGTGAGTCCGGCTTTAAGGAAAGTAGTGGTGTCAGCATTCCGTGTGGATCGGATGCTTAGACGGGATTGTGAAGTATTTTTTTTTACCACAATTACCACTATGGAGTGCGGCAAATTCTGTTGATCTGAAAGATCTGTTTGAGGACCCGTTGGTGTCCGAGTTCCCAGATGTGTTCCGTTCGCTACAGAGTGTCCCCTCTGGTAGGTCGGATCCATTTATGATTGAACTAGAACCAGGGACAGCACCACTGTCCTAGAGTCTGTTTCTGTCGGCTCCGGCCGAGATGGCAGAGCCGAAGTTGACCACGTCCGAGAGAGGACCATGGTCGCAGTACAACCAAGTCGGGGTTTGACCTAAGGTTGAGAATGATCAAGTCCAGTAAAGGACGAGGATCAGGCCACGACCTATTCGGAGATGGACCTATGGTTGGGGTGAAACGGTCGAGTCCCTGAGTGGACCAGGACCAGAGTACGATCGAGTCCAAGGAAGGACCAGGATCGAATTATGACAAAGTCCAGTGAAGGACAGAAGTCAAGTCTGAGGCGTTTTTAGTCTGGAGGGACTAAGATCGCAATGTGGCCAAGCCTGAAAAGGTTGTGGTCAGTTAAGGGGATGATCCAGTACGTTGTGGCTGAGGTCATGAACCTTATTGTCCATGAAGTACAAAAGAACCATAACAATCTGTTAGGACTCGTTGTAGGACGAGCAGCCTAAAGATTGGAAAAAGTTTGTGAGGACTTGACTGGTACATCGAGTGGTGTGGGGATTGGCCAAACCTACTAAGGCTCGAGTATGCAGCATGTTCCTAGGGACTGATTATGATCTAGTCTTGGACTATGATCAGAGAAAGAATAAAATCTGAAAAAAATGCTATTCAAAGGAAAGACATAGACTTGTTGGATACTAGGACCGCAACCTGGAGAGTTCGGCCAGTGACCCAAGGAATGTCTTTGGATGGATTTTCAAGTATCACTTGAATGGGTGCTTCATGGACCCTCGACAGTGGTCGAAGTAGTAAGGGTGCCATCAGCAAAACCAGAAAGGACCACTTGATAGGATTTTTGTGGTTAAATCCTTATCAAGTGGGGGAGACTTGTACAACGATGGTCAAAGGAATTTGATCATCCAAGTGGTCATTTGTTTGTTTTGAATCAAGCTTGTTCTATTCTCTGATCAAGACAAGAATAAGTTCGGTTGGAATATTTTGTCTTGGGACAAGGTATAATCATCACCGGATTCGAGGACGAATCCATTACAAGTGGGGGAGACTTGTCACGCCCCCAATCCTGGAAAGGATTGTCGGGACGGCCATGGTTCGAGGAAACGTACCAGCCAGTCTTAGGACATCAAGGCAAGCGTTCCATGGTCAAGAAAGAAGGTTAAGTACATAAGGAAACTTAGACTTAACCTTATAAGAGCAAAGAGACAGCTAAGACGAGTAAGACGGTAGCTGGACGAGATAGAGAAGTAGCTCGACCAGCTTAACGAAGCTAGGTTGAGTTCACTCCAGCTCAGCCACTACTAAGTCAGCTCCACTAGTTGGACTACTAGCTCACTCAGCTGAGGCAGCTGGGAGTCAGCTCATCTCAGCTAGACGGACTGTTCGGGTTTTAGGCCGATGGTCCGGGTCCGGGTCAGTGGCGGGCTGTGAGGTCCGGCCATGAGGCCATGGGCTGTTGGGTCCTTGGACAAGGCCGTGGCCTAAGTCCAGGAGGCTTGGGGCGTGGGTTGGGCTTATGACCGACCCCAAACCCAATCAGAAAGGGCGAAGGGATGCAAGTGGCCGAGAGGGCACAACCCTTGGCCGATGGTGCCCATTCGCTAGCAAGTCGTGCCTGTTCGTGGGGCAAGACTTACCCCCTCGTTTTCTATAAATATGGGGGCTCTCCTGTTGATTTCATTATCCAATTCCAGAGTACAATACTCAGAGAAAAACGTAGAGAAAGAGAGAGAGAGAGTCTCGGCCAAGAGATCGGCCGGAAAAGGGCCGGTCGTGGTGGTTTTGTATCTCCGGCAAGGAGAACCGTTTAGGAGAGAGGAGGCCGTGTGGTTGTGAATACCCAAGGAATAGAAAAAGGTATGGAGAAGGACTCCAAGGCCGTGGTTCAGTCAGATAGGGTCAGTGCGGTAACCACCGACTCATCGGCTAAGACAATCGGACAGTCCAAACCGGTTTAGCCATGGGCGTTTGGATTGTGTCCTATTTTTCTTATTCTTTTCATCTATTTCTTCTTCTACTCCTTCTGTACATTGTCGTGGCCTTGTTTATGTGTTGGGATTGGTTATAACCGTGGTTATGGTTGAGTAATGCGGTCGCGGTCCATAACGATGAGTTAGGCGCGTGCATGGTCTAAACCGGCCTCAGGTGATCCGATTGGATGAGGGCGGTTCTGTTCTGTTCTGAACGGTTGCAACCCTTCCCTGAACAGTCACAATGGTTCATGACTTGTGTAGGTTAAGGCGTGGTCCTTTGGCCATAGGCCGGACACACGCACGGACCAGACAGTCCATACGGAAGGTTAGGTCGAACGGTTGGAGCATCTGAATGGGTGCGAGTTTCTAAGGGTCATGAGTTGCCAAGAGGCACGTGTGTCCAAAGGGTACTAGTTCCCAAAGGGTGTGAGTTCCAAACAGTGCCATTGGTTCAAGGCTTAGACCGAACCAAGGGGACAGTCCGCGGCTGAATAGTCGAACGGACAAACGGTTAGTTTAACAGGAGTGTTGTGTCGCAAGTTCTGATCGGTTGCAAGCCAATCCGGTTTGGTCTTGGGCCTTACTCTGTGGTATGGATCCAGGCTTTGGGTCGGATCAGATGAGAAGGACCATGAGCCATTGGGCCGGACATATAACTGGTCGATCGCACCTAGTTCTTAACTAGACGGTTAGACGGGACAATGGACGATCCGGCTATGGTTGGATGGTTCTGGCCGCAAAGGCTAAGTAGGATATCTTACAATCAACTTTGGGTTGGTGAGTAGGATAGGCGCCATATGCCTTATGTAGGGAGTAGACCCACATGTTGGCAATGGAAGGCCGGTTATGTCAATACCTGCCAAGTAGGCGATGGCTTATAAAGTCTTGTGGTCGGATCATGTTTCATGACGATGATTCGATGGCCAAGCACTAGTATGGATGGTCACGTTGCTGGAGTAAGAGTATTGGTGTGATGCTTCTAGATATCAACCTTGGTGTTGATAACTTCGAGATTGGCTAAGAGTCATGACGAAGAGTATGGCTAGTACTATGTGTCGTAGACCATAGATACTGAGCCTAAGTGTGATTGTTCAAGGAAGGCCGTGTAAGATCTGATCATGGTTGAGTATGGACGACCTGACCTCTGGATGATGGCTCAAGTTGTCGGTCCTAACCTGATTAATGAATGCATTGGGTTGTATGAACAAATCATATCTATTGTCTGGGTTAAGTCCCAAGGCCGGTCAGGCCAGATGATGACTCATCAGTTCCAAGTCATGTGAGGATGGTTGGTTGATTGACTTAGAATCTCATGAGCTTTGTCAGTCCAGAAGATGGAGTTGGTACTATTGCCTATAAGGCAAAAGGATTTCGGATTGTGCATGAGCCGAAAAGGCCAGATGCAAACCCTTATCCTTTCAAAGACGTCTCAAAGGTTACTTATGTCTGTGGGGATGGTTGGTTGAATGACTAAGTACCTAGGGGAGCTGTTTGATGCAGGGACAAAGATAAATACCAATAAGAGACTCAATGAGTTGAATGATTAGTTCGAGTCAATGGAGGACCGATGAGCTAATAAGCTCCATAGATGTGGCAAGGTATGATCTAGCATTTACTTATGTAGATCTAGATAGAATGGTTTAGGGGAATGGAACCTCAGAATCGTATGGCTTGGTTTGGGTTTAGGATTGAATTAAGCTAATTGGTAGTTGAGTAAACTGACCAGGCTAAGGTGATTCGACCAGACAAGTGTTAGATTGGTTTTAGAACAATGGTTAACTAGAGAATATTCCGCTGCGTATCTGTTGAAAGGATCTAGGCTATTAATGACTAGGTAAGTCTTTAGCTAAGGTTTAAGTTAGCCCTCGCCTTTAGGCGATATTATAAATAAAGGGCAAAAATTAAGAGGTTCGCCAAGGAAGTGGACCGAGCGACGTGAGGCATCGACCGCGGCCTAGGGGCCGGGATCAGGTCTTACAGGCCCGGGCCAAATTCAATATGGATCTCAAGAGGGATCTTTGTGGATCCGACAAGCCAAGAATCAGGAGAAAAGGCTCAGTGAAGTTGAAGATATAACCATTTCCCAAACCCGGTTATAAGGAGCCGATTATGGAAAGATTGCATAATCAGTTGGTCCAACCATTTCCAAATCGAGATCAGGCAACCAAGACATAACCTACACGATCCAAGAATTCCAGAAGACATTCCAGAAGAGTTTAGATGGACCAGCATGCAGAGGAACAGGCGAATCTTCATGGCCAACAACTTTCCTTTTTCGGCCATGTTCACACTAGGAGGAGTAAATGTGTTTTCACTACAACTCTTTGAAGACCAACGGCCGTATTCTTTCATATGTGGACTAAGGAGTATTTCAGGAAGGCTTCCAGATCATGGGCATATCCAGAAGCTGTCTAGATACAAGGCTCAATCAAGTTTCCTTTTGGAGAGGCTCAAATCAAGCCTAACGGCTAGATATCTTCAAGGAGCCTAGCTTATGATTTTTCTACTTAATTTTCGTGTACTTTGTTTCCTTTTGAGTCATAGGAACGTTATATAGGTCCCAGTGTCGAGCCTATATAAGCTCAGGTCCGTTCATTGTAAAGTACCCTTGATCATTTTTAAAGTAATAAGAAATCGTTTTCTTTTAAACAAAGTTGTGTATTCTTCTTTGTTGTTATTTCTCTAGTTCTTTGTGTGTGATTCACTAAGTCCTAAAGAAGCCACGTCCAGAGAGCCTTGTGTGATTCAAGACCATCTGTTCGTCCATTGATTGAGAGAGTCAATCCATATCCATCTATCCACTCCATCCATCGATCCAGCTTGGAAGAGATACATATCAAGCAAGCCGGATTCCATCTTCAGTCATCTAACCAACCACTGATCCTTGTTGAGAGAGACACACGTCCAGCAACAAAGATCCCATCATCCACCTTTCTATCCTTCTTATTTGATTTGTTTTCAATTTCCATGTCATTTAGTTTTGAATCATAAAAATACATATTTGCTTCAGTTCATCATTTGTCATATAGTTTACTTTATGTTCTTCATATAAATCCATAAAACTCACAGAAGTTCATATTTGTTTCAGGTACAATCATATATAAGAGAAGACCCGGCCGGAACCGTCCAGCCGAGCCAAGACTGAACCGCATAACGGCCATCAGTCCGTACCGTCCGATTATCCGACCCTGCCAACGTGCTGATATGTGTACGATGGATAGCCACGGACGTCCTGTATGTGCTGACGACACACACGGACAAACACGGACAGCCACGAATGTCCTGTGTGTGCTGACGGACACACACGGACGTCCTGTGTGGTTGCTGACGGACACCCACGGACGTCCTGTGTGTAATGAACAGACAGCCCACTTGGGGAAAATCACCCGAACAGTCCATGGGAAGGGCCAGCGTGCTGAGTCGAAGGACCAGCGTGCTGATATGTGTACTGATGTACAGCCACAGACGTCTTGTGTGTGCTGATGGACACACACGGACACACACGGACAACCACGGACATCCTGTGTGTGCTGACGGACAGCCACAGACGTCCTGTGTGTGCTGGCGGACACCCACGGACGTCCTGTGTGTACTGAACAGACAGCCCACGTGGGCCAAAATCACCCAAACAGTCCACGGGAAGGGCCAGCGTGCTGAGTCCAAGGACCAACGTGCTGATATGTGTACTGATGGACAGCCACAGACGTCATATGTGTGCTGACGGACACAGATGGACACACACGGACAGCCACAGACGTCCTCTGTGTGCTGGCGGACACCCACGGACGTCCTGTGTGTACTGAACAAACAGCCCACGTGGGCCAAAATCACCCGAACAGTCCACGGGAAGGGTCAGCGTGCTGAGTCCAAGGACCAACGTCCTGATATGTGTACTGATGGACAGCCACGGACGTCCTGTATGTGCTAACGGACACACACGGACACACACTGTAATAACCCTCACGAGCCAATAAATTTTTGGTAGAGAAAAATCCCGCTCGCCCAGTTTTTAGTTGGTTCGACCATGAGTAATAAAAAAAAAATCGACCCGATAATTAATTAATTTCTCGACGGGACTGTCTTGTGGTCGAAAGACCTTCCCTTGAGATTGGCCGAGTCTTAAATATTTTGGTCGGATTTTTATTAAGCTAGATGAGATTTTCTGAGAGCAAGACGAGAGCCAAAGACAAAGAATATTTTGTTGAAAAATTATTTAATGATCGACCAGCTGCCTAATTAATTTTGGACCAGACTCATGTCTCCACCAGCCTGTTTGCTCAGTATTTAATCACATGACTTGCACCTGTCTGCTTACCCTAGCTTCTTCAGTATCTGGCACATGACAATCACAAGCTGCCTGTGTGCTTGTTTCCTTACTCTTTGATTATTTTGATTGGCTGAGAGACTGCTACATGGAAGGAAAGGACAGTGTGCTGCAGATGATGAAGCAGGTTGCCAACTGTCTGCTCTTAGCCAAGCTTTGTTAGAGCTAAACCCTCAGGTGAAGCAACCACAGCTTGTATTTAACCCTCCTCCAGCTGCTGTTCCCACGTTCTGAAAACCTACAGAAAAACCTAGAGAATTTCAGAGAGAAAAAAGAACAGAAAAATTAGTGAGAAAAATTAAGAAAATAAATCAAGAAAAAATTGGTGGTGACCTAATCTTCAACCTTAGCTCAATTTGTTACCTTGAGAAAGATCA
>NW_022610936.1:0-47342 GCF_000309985.2 Brassica rapa
CAGGACAAGAACACTCGGCCCAACTGAATTGAGCTGACTACTAGCTGGTCCCAGCTGAGTGAGCTAGTCCCTTATAGCTCCACGAGCAGATGCATACTGACTAAGCTCCCATTAAGCTTCCCTGAGCTGCCCAGCTCGGCCCCCCGTCCAGCTCCCACATCCTACTCGTCCAGCTCTATTAAACGCATTTTTTCTTCACCCTGGTTAAGTCTCAACACTTTGATTCCCTTAACCGTATGTCTGAGCCATGATACGCTTGCTACTAGTCTAATGACCTGACTGGTGCGTCTCCCCGCACCATGGCTTTGTCCCAACGACCCTATCTCGGACCGGGGACATGAAAAGACTGTTTGGGTGATTTTGGCCCACATGGCTGTCTGTTCAGTACACACAGGACGTCTTGGGTGTCCGCCAGCACACACAGGACGTCTGTGGCTGTCCGTCAGCACACACATAACGTTCCATGGCTGTCCGTGTGTGTCTGTCAGCACACGGACCTCTGTTTCCCAAGTGATTTCATCCCTTGGCATTGTATTCCCACACGACCTTATCATGGGAATGGTCTTCTTCCTTGTTCTCTTTTTCTGTTCGATCCACTATGCGGACCAGCCTCGTCTCTAGAGTCAGATTCTTACCCAAATCTGTATGAATCTCGGGTAGTACTATGTCCTGATCAGACAAACATTGTCGGAGTTGGGACACATGAAACACGTTATGGAACGCATCCATGGCTGGTGGCAGTTCCAACTTATAAGCCAACTCCCCAACTCTTTCTATGATTCTGAATGGACCCAAGTACCTAGGGTCTAGTTTTCTTCTGCCAGAAACTCTAGCCCTCCCTTTGAAAGTGATCATCTTGAGATAGACCAAGTCTTCATCTTCAAACTCAAGATGTTTCATCCGTCTATCTGCATAACTCTTTTGACGATCTGTGTGGTTCTTTCATTTTCTTCTTTAGAACCCTTATTTTCTCAGTGGTTTCTTCCACTATCTCAGGACCCAACATGCTCCGCCCCCCCCCCCCCCCCCCCCCCCCCCCTTGGGTCCAGCAATAATGGCGTCCTGCATAATGGTGTCCTGCCAGAAAGGCGTTCTTCTAGGCCGTCCATACAGTGCTTCATAAGGTGACATCCAATGCTAGTATGGAAACTGTTGTTGTAGGCAAACTCGACCAAGGGTAGATGCTTTTCCCATAGAGTCGCCCCAATCCAACACCACGGCCTTAACATGTCCTCCAATGTCTGGATTGTCCTCCTGATTGCCCATCCGTCTGAGGATGATAGGCTGTGCTCATGTTCATTCTTGTTCCTAAGGCTTTTTGAAAAGCCTGCCAGAAGTAAGAGGTGAACCTAGGGTCTCAGTCCGAGACAATACTAGCTGGCACTCCATGCAGACGTACTATCTCGTCCAAGTAAATCCTCACGATCTGATCCACTCCATCTCCTTTCTGTATTGGTAAGAAGTGGGCCGACTTGGTTAGTCTGTCAACCCCCACCCAAACTGCATCCTTTTGGTTTCTGGTCGTAGGAAAACCGGTCACGAAATCCATTGTGATGTGATCCCACTTCCACTATGGTATGGGGAGATTCTGGAGCATACCATTGGGCACTTGATGTTTGGCCTTCACAAACTGGCAAGTAGGACACCTCGCCACCCACTCATAATCTCTTCTTTAAGCTCCTTGCTTTTTGGAACACTTACTCGGCCATTCACCAAGATTGTTCCGTTGCTTGTGATCTGATACTCCGTCTTGTCGTTAAGAGCCACTTTCTGCAAGTTCTCATCCAAACTCTGGGCCTGCTGTATCCTGGTAAGTAGATCGGCCTGATTCACTGCCTCTAATCCCAATGGCTCATCACGTCCAACCAAGGTATTTAGATGTAATGACCGAACCACCCTTATAGTTCATCCACTTCTCTTTCGGCCGAGACCTCTGCCCGTCTCCGCTTAAGGCATCAGCCACTAGGTTGCCTTGCCTGGATGGTATACTATGTCCAGATCATAATCACCAACAAACTCCATCCATCTTATTTGTCTCAAGTTCAACTCAGGCTGTGCGAAAATGTAATTCAAGCTCTTATGATCAGTGAGAATCTGGACTTTGACTCCGTACATATACGATCTCCATATCTTCAAAGCAAACACCACGGCTGCCATCTCTAGATCATGGGTCGGATAATTCCCTTCATGCTTTCTCAGCTGTCTCGAAGCATAAGCAATCACCTTCCCATGTTGAGTCAGGACGCACCCAAACCAAGTGATGGACGCACCCGTATAGACCACATAAGGTTATTCTGCCTCCGGCAATACCAATATTGGTGCATTCGTCAGCATATCCTTTAGAGCTGAGAAACACTTCTCACACCCTTCATTCCAGGAAAACTTCACATCCTTGCCTGTAAGTCGTGTCATGGGTTGAGCCAAACTCACTAACCCCTTGACATACTTTCTGTAGTAGCTGGCCAGCCCTAGAAAACTCCTAACCTCAGTAGCATTTTAGGCTGCGGCCAATCTCGTATAGTGTGAACCTTCTCCGGATCTACTGACACGCCCTGATCATACACAATGTGTCCGAGGAACCCAATGCTCTTCTGCCAGAAACTACACTTGCTTAGTTTGGCAAAGAGTTTCTGTTCCCTCAAACGTCCTAGTACGGCCCTGAGATGCTTCTCATGGTCTTCCTTGTTTCTGGAATATACACGTATGTCATCTATGAAGATGATTACAAATTCATCCAAGAATGCAGCTGGTGCATTGGTTAGACCAAATGGCATAAACACAAACTCATAGTGGCCATACCTGGTCCGGAACGCCGTCTTCCTGATATCATTAGGCTCAATTGGGATCTGATGATACCCTGAGGCTAAATCAATCTTGGAAAACCATTTGGCCCCTTTGAGCTGATCCAACAGCTCATCAATTCTGGGTAATGAGTACTTGTTCTTCACAGTAACCCTATTCAACCCTCGGTAATCAATACACAGCCTTAAGCTACCATCCTTTTTCTTCACAAAAAGAACTGGTGCTCCCCAAGGCGAGACACTTGGTCGTATGACCCCTTTGTCCAACAACTCTTCCAATTGCTTCTTTAGCTCGGCCATCTCGGCCGGAGCCATACGATATGGACTTTTGGACATTGGGGCCGTCCCTGGTTCTAGTTCTATTATGAACGGGTCAGCCCTATTAGGGGGAATGCCCTGTAGTGCCCGAAACACATCCTCAAACTCTTTAACCAGCGGAATCCCGTCCGGTCTGTAACACCCGAATCCGACCTCTCGACGAAACTGGACCCATTTGCTACTTAATCAATCCCTTGCTTGTTTGATTCATTTTATGTCTTTCATTTACTAAGTCATGTTCGAATCCGAGGTTCTAAAACAATTGAACAGATAGCACAGCGGAATATAAATGTGTATAAAATGTATTACTTAGAAACATGAGATCCGATACACAACTTCTTAATCGTTTCATAGACAATCACTAGTTCATCCCTAGCATCATCTAACCATACGTTACACAGCCTCTCACTGACCGAGCCTTCACGGCTGTGGGAACCGAAATTCGCACTGTCGATTTCCGTTTAAATAAGGAAACTAAGAAAACCCTAGTTTCCCAGAGGATCCGGATATCTGTTAATTACCACACGTCAAGCAATCAGAACACGAGAATAACAACGATAAAGATAAAAAATCGAAAAGAGAGCAAAGTAGATCTTATTCCGAATCTGCGTATGAGCGTTACAACAAGGTATAAGCCTGGGCTCGAGAGCTGTCGGCGAGATTCCTAGTTCTAGCAACCCTAAGACGGCTAAACCTAATTGAGTCGCAGCTCGAAATAACAAAAACAGAAAGTTGCCTAAATCGCTCTAAGTGCTAAGTTTGCTCTGAAAAAAGTTCTCCCTCCCTTGCTCCTCGCCTAGGACTCCTTATATACTAGCTCCAAGGTCGGTTTACGCTTTTACACTTCTGCCCTTAAGCCGTCATAGCATAAAAATGGAGATATTCCATTTTTCCCGATCTTCACAATTATCTTCTAATCCGCGAAGTTTGATCGATGAATTAGAATAGCGGGAAACATGGACTGAGCTTGCTACAGTCTTCGGGAGATAGCATTCGAAGGTTTGACGAGAATGCAAGGACTGGTGTCGTATCGATGTTCGGAAAGGTTCAATCGCTACACAGCGACCGAACTTTGGCTCGAGCCCGGTCGCTACGTAGCGACCGAGCGAGATGAGTGCTCGGTCGCTACGTAGCGACCGAGCTTTGGCTCGAGCTCGATCGCTACGTAGCGACCGAGCGGGACGATCGCTCGGTCGCTACGTAGCGACCGAGCGGGACGGACGCTCGGTCGCTACGTAGCAACCGAGCTTGGCTCAGGCTCGGTCGCTACGTAGCGACCGAGCGAGACGGACGCTACGTAGCGACCGAGCGAGACGGACGCTACGTAGCGACCGAGCGAGACGGACGCTCGGTCGCTACGTAGCGACCGAGCTTGGCTCGGGCTCGGTCGCTACGTAGCGACCGAGCGAGACGGACGCTCGGTCGCTACGTAGCGACCGAGCTTGGCTCAGGCTTGGTCGCTACGTAGCGACCGAGCGGGACTGACGCTTGGTCGCTACGTAGCGACCGAGCCGTGTGCATGCTTGGTCGCCGCGTATCGATCGAGCTTGGCTTGTCCGCGGTCTGATTTCCATACTCGAGTTTGTCCGCGGCCGATTTGGATACATGTCCGTTGCCTTCGGACAATCGGTATTTAGTGGTTCGATTGAGATTTGGACGATATTTTACTGCAAGGCTCTTCGTAAAGATATCTTTACGAAGATTACTTTTCGTAAAAACGTTTATGCTGATTTTTACGGACTTTCAGACATTGATTCCGTCGTGACCGATTTTGACCCCAACAGTTAGCCCCCCAGCTCGTTAGAACCATGAGCTTCTAGCGTGAGGTTCTAGCGAGTGGCTTGGCAAGCTAGGTGAGTTAGGCGGAATTAATGGTTGAAAAGGTCTGTGGTAAGTGATCTTCTCGCTCTCCTAAAAGTAGAAAGCGCGATAAGATTGGGGCTGCGCCTTATAACGGCTGCCTACGTACCCTTGTTGAAGGGATCAAGCCTTTCGTAGTTCGTCTTGGAGTTTAAGGTTCTTATGACTAGTTTTCCAGTAGGACCTTTATGGTCTAGTTTTTATGTAGCGGTTATAAGGCGTGTTGCTGCCGATGGCATTTTGTATGGGTGTAGAGGGAAGACTACGAGTTGTCGTCTCGTAATCTAACTCTGTGTGTATTGCCATATCCATAATCTGTTTCGAGAGTTTTCCACAGTGTGTAAACTTGCGGGATTTTTCTAAAGACGTTCGAATATTGGCAAAGAGACAAATTTTGGGATCTCGTATCAGGGTGTTTGATACTATGCCTAGAGATGTTAGAGACCAGTGCGCTGGGTTTAGGGCAAGACCTAGGTTTACTTTCGGTTTAAGGATTGTGCGGTGACTGGCCGGCTATCGTTTTTCCTGTTGCGATTTCTTCCTGATTCGTATCGATTTAAAGTCCGCGATAGGTTCTCGGCTTATACGACTTGTTTGATACGAATCGAGCATCTCTCCGGAAACCGGAAGTGCTAGACCAAAATTTCGGATTTCTTTTATAGCGCTATTATCCTTGTGTCGGATGTAAGAGAGTCATCTTCTACGAGATGGCTAAGTCTGTTTAGGACGTTTAAGAGTTTGTTGTGATCAGCAACAAACTTAATGGTAAAAATTACTATTTTGAGTCTTCGCGAAGAATATGTTTTGAGAAGATGTTAGTGTGTATGACTGTCTGGTCTTCCATGAAGGTGTTTTTATCGAGGAAGGAAATTTCGTCGAAGAACTAATCTTCAGGCGTCCGCGACGTCTCGCGATGCTGAAGATTTGTTATTCTTTCGTATGCCACGTTTCGTGCTTGAAATGTTCGCGGGCTTTGAAGATATTTCGCGATGTTGCGAGGGTTTAGTATTAGCCCTGTGTTTGAGAAATGTTCTGGTTTGACTATGAATGTTCGCAGCCAAAAATTGTTGTTCCTGCTCGGATGCTAATAGCTTTATTTGCGATCGAGGAATTATGACTGAGGTGTCGTGTAAATTTGTCCATGGGAACAAGCGTTTTCCTTCATGGTTCTTTGTGAAGAGTTGGCCTTCCGAGATGTATTTTGTGCATTTTTTAGGATGTTTCGTATAGCTCTAGAAGCTTTGTTACGAATTTTTCTTTACATGCCGCGTATTATGGTTAAAACGTTGCGGGCTTAAAGTTAATTGTGGAGCGTATTGAACTTGGTCAATTTTCGAAAAGTTTAGATTTTCCGTTAACCGTTTGGTTGTTAGGACTTAGTTTCGTTACGAAGAATTTATCATATGATTTCCGACTGTGGGCTACACGATAATTTATCATATCATATAACCGATTTTACGAAGGTTGTAAATCAGTGATATGTAAACATATGTCAAAGTAGCATTGTTTCTGCAGGTTCTACGAGAAACGTTCCCGCTGTGATTTTGATCTTAGATGAAAGTTGCTTGGAGTTACCCGTGGAGTATTACCGAAGTTTATTTCAATACGATCTAGTCGCGGAACGCTTTTCATAGGTTTTTCGAGAGGATTGTCATGACACATTCGTTTCTTGAACGAATTGGTCAACCAGAAGTGGTTCTAGCTAACCATCGAGAGGAAAGTGATCCTTTTAACGTGCACGATGCTACATATATTCTCGAGTTTTCTTTGTCGCAAATGTTTTCGATGCTTTTCCGTGGCTTACTTGGTACAACGGAAACTGAAAGAAATGCTTTGGTGATTGAAGATTTCTCGTAGAAGTTTTTAAAACGAAACTGGCTTTCTGAAGCCGGAAAAGGTTTCAATACTTTGGCTAATCGTCGAGTTTCAGTTTGATATTGGTACAAGTTTTCTGTACGCATGATTGCGATAAGAAATGATGTATAGTTTTTGAGATTATGTTCATGATCGTCTGGATATGTTGCTAGCGTTTAGACGAATATTAAGATTGTCGTTTGCCTATTCTTGACGATTTGCAGAAGTTTTTTTGAAGTTTGGGAGTATACGAGTATAGTATACGTACCTACTCCCCCTTTTTTTTTTTTTACGAAAGAAAATGGTTGAACCGATACTTTGAAGGGTTGTGTACGTTTCCTCTTCTGATGTTTGGAATGATCGATAATTCGGGGCGATTTATAGACGACGCTTGGACTGTGATTTGGTTGTTTCCACGTTGACGACTTGGGATATGTCGGTTCCGAGAAAATTGCCAGAAACGAATCGGTTTTAAGACGACGTTCATGTCTCTAACTTTTTCTCTCTTTAGGAAGAGAGAATGATATGCGTGGCGATCGTTTCTCGACTTTCGGAAAGTTTAGATCGGTTTACAAGATCTGGATGAACAATTATGGAACAATATACCGAGACAGAAAAAATCGCCTAAGACTTATTTCGCTAGACTATCCACCTAGGTTTTAAGTTCCCTAAAGTTCTACGGCAGTCTCTTAGGCGTTTCTATTTCTTAGTAATTTTCTACGAAATTCCAAGCCTGATTTCAAGTCGGGAATACCTTAGTTCTCTCGTAGATCTGGGTTAGCCTCCTCTCTGTTTTGCTTGCTCATTTGCCCTTACTCTTTTCATGTCTGTCTGCTCATTTCGAATAGCAAGAATATTGATTCTTCCTGGATATCTATGCTTTTCTGGCCGCGTTTTTAGGCAGCTACCAATTTTCTCGATTTTCGTGATCCATGTTTCGATCTTAATATCATTGGATTACGAAAATGAATGAGCATATCGTCGAAAAAATCGAGTTGTGAGAGGAAGGATTGGGAGATCGTGGAGAGAGGCGGATGGGCGAATTCTGATTCTCGGATTTTGCTCCATCGCTTCCCTTATCAGAGATTCTTTTCCTATGATTGTTGTTAGAATTTTGAAGGTTGTCAAATGTTGCTTATTTTAGTTTTACGAAAGTTTTTCCGAAAAAATAATAGCGATCGACTCGTTCGCAGGTTGGTCACTTTGTAGCGACCGACCGAGTGGCTAGGTCGCTCGATACGTAGTGACCGACCGAGTGGCTTGGTTGCTCAATACGTAGCGACTGACAGAGTGGCTTGGTCGCTCAATACGTAGCGATCGACCGAGTGGCTTGGTCGCTCAATACGTAGAGACCGATCAAGTGGCTAGGTCGCTCAATACGTAGCGACCGACCGAGTGTCTTGGTCGCTCAATACGTAGCGACCGACTGAGAGTCTTCGTCACTCAATACGTAGTGACCGACGGAGTGTCTTGGTCGCTCAATACGTAGCGACCGACTGAGTGTCTTGATCGCTCAATACGTAGTGACCGACTGAGAGTCATCACTCAATACATAGCGACCGACGGAGTGTCTTCCTCGCTCAATACGTAGCGACCGATCGAGTGGCTAGGTTGCTCAATACGTAGCGACCGACCGAGTGTCTTGATCGCTCGATACGTAGCGACCGACTGAGAGTCTTCGTCACTCAATACGTAGTGACCGACGAAGTGCCTTGGTCGCTCAATACGTAGCGACCGATCGACTGGCTAGGTCACTCAATACGTAGCGACCGACCGAACGTCTTGTCACTCAATACGTAGCGACCGACGGAGTGTCTTGGTCGCTCAATACGTAGCGACCGACTGAGAATCTTCGTCACTCAATACGTAGTGACCGACGGAGTGTCTTGGTCGCACAATACGTAGCGACCGACTGAGAGTCTTCGTCACTCAATACGTAGTGACCGACGGAGTGCCTTGGTCGCTCAATACGTAGCGACCGATCGAGTGGCTAGGTCACTCAATACGTAGCGACCGACCGAGTGTCTTGGTCGCTTGATACGTAGCGACCAACTGAGAGTCTTCGTCACTCAATACGTAGTGACCGACGAAGTGCCTTGGTCGCTCAATACGTAGCGACCGATCGAGTGGCTAGGTCACTCAATACGTAGCGACCGACCGAACGTCTTGTCACTCAATACGTAGCGACCGACGGAGTGTCTTGGTCGCTCAATACGTAGCGACCGACTGAGAGTCTTCGTCACTCAATACGTAGTGACCGACGGAGTGTCTTGGTCGCTCAATACGTAGCGACCGACTGAGAGTCTTCGTCACTCAATACGTAGTGACCGACGGAGTGCCTTGGTCGCTCAATACATAGCGACCGATCGAGTGGCTAGGTCACTCAATACGTAGCGACCGACGGAGTGTCTTGGTCGCTCAATACGTAGCGACCGACTGAGAGTCTTCGTCACTCAATACATAGTGACCGACGAAGTGCCTTGGTCGCTCAATACGTAGCGACCGATCGAGTGGCTAGGTCACTCAATACGTAGCGACCGACCGAACGTCTTGTCACTCAATACGTAGCGACCGACGGAGTGTCTTGGTCGCTCAATACGTAGCGACCGATCGAGTGGCTAGGTCACTCAATACGTAGCGACCGACCGAATGTCTTGTCACTCAATACGTAGCGACCGACGGAGTGTCTTGGTCGCTCAATACGTAGCGACCGACTGAGAGTCTTCGTCACTCAATACGTAGTGACCGACGGAGTGTCTTGGTCGCTCAATACGTAGCGACCGACTGAGAGTCTTCATCACTCAATACGTAGTGACCGACGGAGTGCCTTGGTCGCTCAATACGTAGCGACCGATCGAGTGTCTTGGTCGCTCAATACGTAGTGAGTGACCGAGTGCCTTCGTCGCTCAATATGTAGCGACCGGCCGATTGGCTTGGTCACTCAATACGTAGCGAATGGTCGGACCAAGGCCGATCTACCCCCAGTTTTGTCTGTACTTCCACAGTTTGGTTGTTACCGCGCGGTTCCAGGCCTATCGAGTGGTGTTGCGAAGTCGAGTCTTTTCCCGCGAACTTTAGTGGTTCCGCGGGGATGGATTGCTCGAGTCCTTGCCGTTAAGGTTTCAACCTGTTTGGTCAAGGTATTCACGAGCTTATCCTGTTCTTCCGACCTTTTCTCATAGGTGGCGAACATCTTTTTAAACTCCTCGAGCGTCGCGGCGTTGGTTTGTGCGTTGGCCGCGGATACGTCCGCTGCTGGAGAATGGAGATCGGTGCCGCTGCCTCCGTTAAGAAGGGTTTGCACGTTATCCGCGTCGTTGGTTGACATGTCTGATTGAGAGTGTTGTGGCTTTTGCGGGTTAGATTGATCCGTAAGTCCCCCTCCTTCTAGCGCCAAACTGTGGGAACTGAAATTCGCACTGTCGATTTCCGTTTAAATAAGGAAACTAAGAAAACCCTAGTTTCCCAGAGGATCCGGATATCTGTTAATTACCACACGTCAAGCAATCAGAACACGAGAATAACAACGATAAAGATAAGAAATCGAAAAGAGAGCAAAGTAGATCTTATTCCGAATCAGCGTATGAGCGTTACAACAAGGTATAAGCCTGGGCTCGAGAGCTGTCGGCGAGATTCCTAGTTCTAGCAACCCTAAGACGGCTAAACCTAATTGAGTCGCAGCTCGAAATAACAAAAACGGAAAGTTGCCTAAATCGCTCTAAGTGCTAAGTTTGCTCTGAAAAAAGTTCTCCCTCCCTTGCTCCTCGCCTAGGACTCCTTATATACTAGCTCCAAGGTCGGTTTACGCTTTTACTCTTCTGCCCTTAAGCCGTCATAGCATAAAAATGGAGATATTCCATTTTTCCCGATCTTCACAATTATCTTCAAAAGTTCCGTATTTATCCGCGGAAACTTGACATTTATCCTTCCTCGTGGCCAAGCGTGAACCATGCTGTGGTTCACGGGCTTTTGGTTAAGAAAAATCGTAGGATGGGCCTCGAGTCGTGTTTTAGGTCCCTTTGGGCCGTCTTCCGACTCGACACGTTTACTACGAGTTTTCCGCGGTTTCTAATCCGCGAAGTTTGATCGATGAATTAGAATAGCGGGAAACATGGACTGAGCTTGCTACAGTCTTCGGGAGATAGCATTCGAAGGTTTGACGAGAATGCAAGGACTGGTGTCGTATCGATGTTCGGAAAGGTTCAATCGCTACACAGCGACCAAGCGACCGAGCCGTGTGCATGCTTGGTCGCCGCGTATCGATCGAGCTTGGCTTGTCCGCGGTCTGATTTCCATACTCGAGTTTGTCCGCGGCCGATTTGGATACATGTCCGTTGCCTTCGGACAATCGGTATTTAGTGGTTCGATTGAGATTTGGACGATATTTTACTGCAAGGCTCTTCGTAAAGATATCTTTACGAAGATTACTTTTCGTAAAAACGTTTATGCTGATTTTTACGGACTTTCAGACATTGATTCCGTCGTGACCGATTTTGACCCCAACAACGGCTCCTTGGCTTGACCAGAACCGTCCTTAGTTCCTGAAACCACAACCAGATAAGCATTAATCATAACCGAAAATAGAACTGGTCGATTCTACAATGCTTGGCTTGGTTCCTAGAACATAGATAAACCTCGGACAATATACCTATAAAAATATATAAACCCTGCCTACCGAATCCTAAGTCATTCAACCAACCAACCCTTGACTTAGAATCAGATAGACAGTCCAGAATATATAAACAGAACACACGAACAGTCCGGATCGTCCCGAAGACCAATCCGTCCATCCGGATAGAATCTAGGTGCGACCGGCCTAGATGAAGTCCGGCTCAATGGCCCAACGGACTTTCTTACCTGATCCGGCCTGGGGCCTGGATTCAACGGCCGAGTAAGCCTCACGCCCAATCCGAGTAGGCCAAACGGCCGATCGGACCTTGCGACTCTTACCCTGGCTTAGACGAACCGTGTACTTGTCTCGACGGACAAGACATGGTCTGATCCCTAAGGAACAGACACGACCTGTCTCAACAGGCAACGTTCGGAACATGCACCCCTTCGGTCCTTGGTACCTATTGGTCCACGTACCTCTTGTCGTCCGTAACGCTTGGTTACATACACCCTTTGGCAACTCACAACCTTTGGAACTCGTTGATGTGCCGCAGTCCACGGATCATTACATGGAACCAGCTCAGCATGGAGTTCAAGATGTTCTGAACATTTCAACCGAGGTTCATGTTTTTCACCGTGCCAGACTTGACTTGGATCATGCCAGACTTGAGAAAGATCATGCCAGACTTGAGAAAGATCATCCCAGACTTGAGAAAGATCATGCCAGACTTGACTTGGATCATGAGGTTTCACAAAATGATCGAGACTTCTCTGCTTTGGGTCGATTGGCCCATACTGCACGTACCGGCGACCGTACTGATGGACTGATCTACCCTTTTGATCAGTTCACGCACTTTGATCAGCCAAGTTTCACTAAGGCAAGGATCCTTCACCTTTCTGAAGACATAGGACACACTTGGTCCAGTCTGGTTCATGATGCGGACATGTTGGCTCATACGGACAGTCCCACATCCGTCCTTCTCCTTACCGCGGTCCCTGCTTCAGCATACAACGAACGTGGACAGAAGCCGATCAGTCACATTTAATAATCTGTCTTTATGTTGTTTAATGACTAGATCGAGATCTACTTTTCTATTTAATTCCTATATCTACAAAACACTATAAGTATGAAACTCTTTCATTTTAAAAAATTTCAGATATCGATTTTGTCTAAAGTTTGAGTTAAACTCTTTGTTCTTCTTTTAGAACTTGTTCTTAGTTTCTTGGTTAGTCATATCCAAGTAAACACTTCCTCAAATCGTTGGTCTTGTGAGTCATATCATGCAACAACCAGAGATCCTTCACTTGGTGGTCTTGTGAGTGTTATCAAGAACCATTTGGAGTCGGGAATATCAAAGGCCTTTCCTCAACCTTCGTGCGACCCTTCAATCCATCCAGTTCTCCATCCGGAGTACATATCCAAATCTGATCCATTTGAGTGAGCCGATCTTAGGGTCCTTCAAGTGGTATCAGAGCCGCTCGTTTGGTATCTTCTAAATCATTCATCTTTCTCATCTTCCATTTCTAAATCATAAACACTTCTTCTTCTATCCATCTTGAATCCGGACCCCTCATTACCATCCTCTATCTATAAAAAAAAAAGTTTTTCATTTGGGGATTGGTGGTGGAAGAGAAAGCCTGCTGGCTGAGGAGAAATCCAGCCTTTGAGGTGGTTAAAACGGTTTCCCAAAACCAAAATCTCTTATCTTTCTCTCTTTTAAAATTATCTTGTGTTTGCTTGGATTTTGTCCATTGGGATTCTTTGATGTGTTCTTCTTAGAAAATTGAGTAGAAACTTGTGTGTGATCACCTAAATCTGAGAGAAACAC
The DNA here is from genome assembly GCF_000309985.2 of Brassica rapa. Classification (NCBI taxonomy): domain Eukaryota; kingdom Viridiplantae; phylum Streptophyta; class Magnoliopsida; order Brassicales; family Brassicaceae; genus Brassica; species Brassica rapa. The sequence continues at coordinate 13,274 of NW_022610936.1, forward strand.
TTGAGTGGGTGAGATTAAATACTTGAGAGAGTGAGGTTTTATTTTCTAATTTTGTGTTGAGATTTTCAGGTTATGATGTTTGGTCTTCAAAGGGAAAGTAGCAAGGAGAAATCCCCACAACAAACTATCTCTCAATCTTCATTTAAATATTCTTTGAATAATTTTGATGAGTTTTTTAGTGTGCAAGATATGCCAAACAGGAGGTGCAATGAACCTTTCAAGTCGTCCCAAGGTGAAGCTGATCCAAAGAGACGTTTGCTTCAGTTTGATGTCCAAGAGTTTTGTGATAACTTTGTGGAGGAAGTGGTGAAAACCCTCAAGGACGTCAACTGTGTGAACCAAAATTCACACTGTCGATTTCCGTTTAAATAAGGAAACTAGGAAAACCCTAATTTCCCAGAGGACCCGGATATCTGTTAATTACCACACGTCAAGCAATCAGAACACGAGAATAACAACGATAAAAATAAGAAATCGAAAAGAGAGCAAAGTAGATCTTTATTCCGAATCTGCGTATGAGCGTTACAACAAGGTATAAGCCTGGGCTCGAGAGCTGTCGGCGAGATTCCTAGTTCTAGCAACCCTAAGACGGCTAAACCTAATTGAGTCGCAGCTCGAAATAACAAAAACGGAAAATTGCCTAAATTTCTCTAAGTGCTAAGTTTGCTCTGAAAAAAGTTCTCCCTCTGCTCCTCGTCTAGGACTCCTTATATACTAGCTCCAAGGTCGGTTTACGCTTTTACTCTTCTGCCCTTAAGACGTCATAGCATAAAAATGGAGATATTCCATTTTTCCCGATCTTCACAATTATCTTCAAAACTTCCGTATTTATCCGCGGAAACTTGACATTTATCCTTCCTCGTGGGCCAAGCGTGAACCATGCTGCAGTTCACGGGCTTTGGTTAGGAAAAATCGTAGGATGGGCCTCGAGTCGTGTTTTAGGTCCCTTTGGGCCGTCTTCCGACTCGACACGTTTACTACGAGTTTTCCGCGGTTTATAATCCGCGAAGTTTGATCGATGAATTAGAATAGCGGGAAACATGGACTGAGCTTGCTACGGTCTTCGGGAGATAGCATTCGAAGGTCTGACGAGAATGCAAGGATTGGTGTCGCATCGATGTTCGGAAAGGTTCAATCGCTACACAGCGACCGAACTTTGGCTCGAGCCCGGTCGCTACGTAGCGACCGAGCGAGACGAGTGCTCGGTCTCTACGTAGCAACCGAGCTTTGGCTCGAGCTCGGTCGCTACATAGTGACCGAGCGGGATGATCGCTCGGTCGCTACGTAGCGACCGAGCTTTGGCTCGAGCTCGGTTGATACGTAGCGACCGAGCGGGACGATCGCTGGGTCGCTACGTAGCGACCAAGCTTTGGTTCGAGCTCGGTTGCTACGTAGCGACCGAGCGGTCGCTACGTAGCGACCGAGCTTTGGCTCAGGTTTGGTTGCTGCATAGCGATCGGGCGGCGTGTATACGTGGTGACCGAGCTTGGTTTGTTCGGTTTGAATCCCAAGGGATACTTTTTCGTAAAAACTTCGTATTGGTTATTTTTACGAAAATTACATCTCTTCTTTTACTATCTCTTTCGGAAATACGATCTCCGAGGATTTTCGGGTGGTAATTCCGTCGTAACCGTTTTTGACCCCAACATCAACCAGACCCATAAGAAGAGCATATCCACACGTGCACCTGTAGCTGAGCCATCCTTATTCATCAGCAAGAAATCCAAACGTAAATCTGACTTCCATGTTGAGGAGTTGAAAGATTTTTCAGATTCTTTACCCATCTATGATGAATATGATGAAGAGCCAATTGAAAGCTTGTTTTCTTGTGAGAAAAATTGTGATCTTCCTTCTCTTGAACCTGAGTTTGTAACTGATATTGAACATGCAATTGTAGAACTAACCATTTTACAACCGGAGCATCCGAGTAGTCTTGTTTTCTTTCCACAGGTTTTGGAGGAAGAGCCACTAGATTTACCACATCAAGGACCATGTCTTGACACTAGGATATTTTTTGATGAAGATCAAGATCCTATCTTTGATGAGGAGGATGAACCTGGTCCAGTCTTTGATGAAGAAGCAACAAACATAACATCCATCGCTATGGAGAGCCATCTTTGCTTTGATCCCGACACAACTCCTGCCCCTTTGTCTTTTGAACTTCAAGCGCACTTGTTTGTTTTGAGTATCCAGGAAAGACAGGTTGAGCCTCTGAGAAATGAAAGCATTGACCGTGCCCAACAGCCTGAGATTTGGAGAAGCTTTGTTGTCCAAACCGGCTACCTTGGAGATACCAGCGACAGGGGTTCAGTCAAAAACGGATATCTCAACATTCAGAAAGTCTTTTGTCATGAATTCAATTTCAAAGGAAATCCAACTCACCAAGGATTCACTGAGGATTGGAATCACTTGAAAAGCATCACGGAGGAAGGAGTTATGAATTTTCAAACCGGAGATTCTCCAGTCCGTCTATCTCGAGTACCAGACTTCTAAAGGAGATTCAGGCTCAAGAAAGGAGCGGCCTAAGCCAAAACCGATCCTCAACGAACCAAAGGTCTTTCCTCAGTCAACCTCCTGTCCAAACCAAAAGCACTGTAAGGATCATGGGTTGATTGTCTCTGCTCATCTTGAAAATGTTTTAAAACCGAGAATTTCTAAGCAAAAACAAATCTTACTTGGTTGAAAAACGTTTTGCTTAAACATTTTCTTGAATTGTTTTCATTGAGCTGTGCTTTGAAAGATATTTGGTTTAAGAAAAGGAATGAACCAAAATTGCTTAGGCCAAAAAATCAATTTGATTTCATTCATGATGAGGATAGAGAAACCCTTTGATTATTTCTTTCGCAGATTTGATGTGGTTTCTCTAGTTGTTTTGAATGAACATGATAAGCATGATCAGTTTCCAAGGAGAGCAAGCACTGGTGAATGCCTAAGGACTTGTGTTCGTGGAACATGGAACCGCACATACCTGAGGGAAACGAGTTCAAACATCCAAAGAAGTTTCTGTCCAAACTTTTCATTCATTGAATTTTCCATGAATTTTAAATCCTTTGTATCTGATTTATTCGCTTTTGATACATGTACAATGGATTTGAGGACAAATCCTTTTGAAGAGGGAGGGAATGATGTGCCGCAGTCCATGGATCATTACATGGAACCAGCTCAGCATGGAGTTCAGGACGTTCTTAACATTTCAACCGAGGTTCATGTTTTTCACCGTGCCAGACTTGACTTGGATCATGCCAGACCTGAGAAAGATCATGCCAGACTTGAGAAAGATCATCCCAGACTTGAGAAAGATCATGCCAGACTTGACTTGGATCATGAGGTTTCACAAAATGATCGAGACATCTCTCTTTTGGCTCGATTGGCCCATACTGCACGTACCGGCGACCGTACTGATGGGCCCATCTACCCTTTTGATCAGTTCATGCACTTTGATCAGCCAAATTTCACTATGGCAAGGATCCTTCACCTTTCTGAAGACATAGGACGCACTTGGTCCAGTCTGGTTCATGATCCGGACATGGTGGCTCATACGGACAGTCCCACATCCGTCCTTCTCCTTACCGCGGTCCATGCTTCAGGATACAACGAACCTGGACAGAAGCCGATCAGTCACATTTAATAATCTGTCTTTATTTTGTTTAATGACTAGATCTAAATCTAGATCTACTTTTCTATTTAATTCCTAGATCTACAAAACTCTATAAGTATGAAACTCTTTCATTTTAATAAATCAGAAATCGATTTTGTCTAAAGTTTGAGTTAAACTCTTTGTTCTTCGTTTAGAACTTGTTCTTAGTTTCTTGGTGAGTCATATCCAAGTAAACATTTCCTCCAATAGTTGGTCTTGTGAGTCATATCAAGCAACGACGAGAGATCCTTCACTTGGTGGTCTTGTGAGTCATATCAAGCACCATTTGGAGTCGGGAATATCGAAGGCCTTTCCGCAACCTTCGTGCGACCCTTCAATCCATCCAGTTCTCCATCCGGAGTTCATATCCAAATCTGATCCATTCGAGTGAGCCGATCTTAGGGTCCTTCACTCGTGACCTTTGGTAACTCACAACCTTTGGTAACTCATGACCTTTGGCCACTCGTGCCTCTTGGGACATGACCAACCGTTTAGCCCAACCGCCCAGTCTATGGTGCGATTCAAACCGACCGTCTAACCAACCAACGTTTAGGTTAGCGGTTTGGTTATGACCGGCCAAGTCTAGGGATGTGTCCCTTGGACTGAACCAACACAACCCTTCGTGTATAATCAGAAAGAAGAGAAAGGGCCGGATAGAAACAAGAAGAGGAGAAGCGGTTAGGTCTAATGGACCGACCAGAGCAGCAGTGCGATCACAAGGACCGTCTGTTTGGTCTGATGGAGCCATAGCCCACCACGTACCTTCTGAACCGTGTCAGGGTTCTCCATGCTTTTCTCCTGCTCTCGGTCTCCCATTCTTGATCGGAGGTTGCTTCACAAACGATCAGATCACCGGAAACCTAACCACCACACAATCGGCCTTGCTTTGGCCGGAAACTCTCTCTCTCTCTACGATTTCTCTGAGTATTTTTACTCTGGATTGGATGAATGAAATCGACAGAGAGGACCCCATATTTATAGAAAACGAGGGGGTAAGTCTTGCCCCACGAACAGGCATGACTGGCCAGCGGATGGGCACAATCGGCCAAGGGTTACACCCTCTCGGCCGCATGCGTCCCTTCGCCAATACCGCATGGGTATGGGTCGGACAGAGGCCCAAGGCCTTACCCAATCCCTCTGGACTTAGCCCACGGCCTTGTCCCAAGCCCCAACAGTCCATGGCCTCATGGCCGGACCCCCATGGCCCGCCACTGGCCCGGACCTGGACCATCGGACCGAAACCCGAACAGTCCGTCCAGCTGAGATGAGCTGACTCCCAGCTGCCTCAGGTGAGTGAGCTAGTAGTTCAGCTAGTGGAGCTGACTTAGAAGTGGCCGAGCTGGAGTGAGCTTAACCTAACTCCGTTGAGCTGGTCGAGCTACTTGTTCCATCCGTCAAGCTACCGTCTTACTCGTCCTAGCTGACTCTCGACTTGTATAAGGTTAAGTCTAAGTTTCTTTACGTCCTTAACCTTCTTATCTGGCTGACTATTACGTTTCGTCGAACCATGGCCGTCCCAATGATCCTATTCAGGATCCGGGATGTTACAAGTCTCCCCCACTAACAATGGATTCGTCCTCGAATCCAAGTCATGTGTTTCATCCAACATAAACTGGTCAAAACATTTTTAAAACTCGGCCTTCATCCTGGCCTCCGTCTCCCAAGTGGTCTCTTCTCAACCATTACAATCCCAAATGACCTTGACCATCTGGATTGTTTTCTTTCTCATTGCTTTTTCCATCCTATCTACGATCCGAACCGGCCTTGTTTCAAAAGTTAGATTTGTACCTAGATCAGATGGTATTTCTGGTATTAAGACGTCCTGATCCGTCAAGCACTTCCGGAGTTGGGAGACATGGAATACGTTATGGAAGGCTTCATCTCGGATGGTAAGTCCAACTTATATGCCACACTACCCACTCGTTCTATGATTCTGAACGGACCTAGGTATCTTGGATCTAATTTCCTTCTACCAGAAATTCACACTCTACCTTTAAAGGTAATCATTTTGAGATAGACCATATCACCCACTGCAAACTTCAGTTCTTTCCTTCGTTTGTCAGCGTAATGTTTTTGTCTGTCCTGTGCGGCCCTCATCTTGTCCCGCACGGACTTGATCTTCTCCGTGGTTTCCTCCATGATTTCGGGGCCTATCATGCTGCGCTCCCCCACTTGGGTCCAGCATAACGGTGTCCTGCATGGTCGTCCATACAAAGCTTTGTATGGCGACATGCCTATACTGGAGTGGAAGCTGTTATTGTAGGAGAACTCCACTAACGGCAAATTCTGTTCCCAGGAATCACCCCAATCGAGAACACATGCTCGAAGCATATCCTCCAGCGTCCGTATAGTTCTTTCTGACTGCCCATCCGTTTGGGGATGATAAGCCGTACTCATGTTCACTCTTGTTCCTAAAGCTTTCTGAAAAGCTTGCCAGAAGTGAGAAGTGAACTTTGAATCTCTATCTGAAACTATACTTGAGGGTACTCCGTGTAGCCTCACAATCTCGTCAATGTACTTACTCACAATCCGGTCGACTCCATCAGTCTTTTTGATGGCCAGGAAGTGGGCAGACATGGTCAGTCGATCCACTATTACCCAGACAGCATCAATCCTATTCCTGGTCGTGGGAAATCCTGTCACGAAATCCATCGTGATGTGATCCCACTTCCATTCCGGAATAGGTAGGCTCTGAAGCAGTCCACTCGGAACTTGTTGTTCGGCCTTGACGAGTTGACAAGTAGGACACTTGCCAACCCATTCGGCCACATCGACCTTCATCCATATCCAATGATAGTATTGTCTGAGATTATGATACATCTTGGTCACTCCAGGATGGATCAAGAATCTAGACTTGTGAGCTTCCCTAAGGATCTCGTCCTTTAAACTCCTATCATTGGGTACGCTGATCCGACCATGAACTAAGATCGTACCGTCCTTTGCGATTTGATACTCAGTCAGGTCGTTCCGAGCAACCGTCTTCAGGTTCTCGTCCTGATCTTGGGCCGCTCGGATCCGGGTAAGTAGGTCGGCTCTATGCAACGCCTCTAAACCACGTGGTCCATCCGTTCCGTTCAAAGCATTTAAATGAACGAAGTGTTCGACCTCATCCGGCTCGTCCGTTCCGCTTCCGAGCGCGACGTCTTCTCGCTTCCAGCTCAAGGCGTCGGCCACAAGGTTAGCCTTACCCGGATAGTAAGTGATGTCTAGGTAGTAGTCGGCCACGAACTCCATCCACCTCCTCTGCCTTAAGTTTAACTCAGGCTGGGTGAATATATACTTCAGATATGGTCCGTAAATATCTGGACTTTGGCCCCATATAAATATGATCGCCAAATCTTTAAGGCGAATACTACCGCAGCCATTTCAAGGTCATGGGTGGGGTAGTTTCCCTCATGTTTCTTCAGCTGCCTTGATGCGTAGGCAATGACCTTCCCATGTTGAGTCAACACGCAACCGAGTCCAGTGATGGACGCATCCGTGTAGACCACATAAGGTTGGTCTGCCTCCAGAAGAACCAGGACGGGTGCGCTAGTCAGCATATCCTTAAGTGCGGATAAACATCTCGTACACTCATCAGACCATGTGAACTTAAAGTCCTTCCCAGTCAACCATGTCATAGCTTGAGCCAAGCTTGCAAATCCCTTCAAAAACTTTCTATAGTAACCTGCCAGCCCTAGGAAGCTTCTAACTTCGGTGGTACTGCGTGGTCGGGGCCAATCCTTGACTGCCCTGATCTTCTCTGGATCCCCTGAGACGCCCTGGTCAGAAACAATATGACCGAGGAACCCAATACTCTTTTGCCAAAAACTGCACTTGCTGAGTTTAGCAAAAAGTTTGTGCTCTCGTAATCGTTCCAGCACGGCTCTTAAATGTTTCCGATGAGATTCCTCGTCCTTGGATGAAGATGATCACTGATTCATCCAAGAAGTCCCGGAACACGCTATTCATCATTTTCATGAATGCAGCAGGTGCATAGGTCAGACCGAACGGCATCACTACGAACTCGTAATGGCCGTACCTGGTCCTGAATGTCGTCTTCCTAATCTCGTTTGGCTCGATAGGAATCTGATGATATCCCGAGGCCAAATAGATTTTAGAAAACCACTTAGCTCCTTTCAGCTGATCCAACAGCTTGTCTATCCTGGGTAATGAGTATTTGTTCTTAACAGTTACCCTGTTCAACCCTCGATAGTCGATGCACAGACGCATGCTACCATCCTTCTTTTTCACAAAGAGGACTGGTGCACCCCAAGGGGAGCTACTTGGCCGTATGAACCCCTTGTCAAGCAATTCTTCCAATTGCTTCTTTAGCTCGGCCATCTCGGCCGGAGCCATTCGATACAGACTCTTGGACAGCGGAGCTGTCCCTGGTTCCAGCTCAATCAGAAAGGGATCGGACCTATCAGGGGGGACACCCTGTAGCGCCTGAAACACATCCTGGAACTCGGACACCAACGAATCCTCGCGTGGGTCTAACAGAAAACCAGAACTGTCAGGCTCTGTAGTTGTAATTGTAGCCAAGAATGACTGACAACCCTGTTCCAGCATCCGAATTGCTCGAACTTCTGAAACCACTACTTTCTCTTGAGCCTGACACAGACCTTGGTACTCTATCGGGTGAAGTCCATTCTACAATTGCACACGACCCTTATGGAAATCGAGAGTGGCTCGGTACTTTCCCAACCAATCCATACCGAAGATCACTTCTTGATTCTTTAGGTGGACACAGACCAGATTCACAGGGAAGACCTTTCCCTGGATCTGTACTGGGATATTCGACATGAGACCTAGTGAGTTCATGGCTTGCCCACCGGCCGCCCTCACTATCCCAAAATTATCACCAGCATCCAGACAGAACAGACCCTTTCCGACCAGTCCCGGACTCACAAAACTATGTGTAGCCCCTGTGTCGAAAAGCACGTGGGTTTTTACCCCACCGACCATGAGGGTTCCTATCAGAGACCCCCATCAGAATCCCCTAGACCATTCTAGGTTCCATACCAAGCATTACTACTTGAATGTAAAAAGATAAATTTAGAAATTACCAGAGATCGAATCAAAAGATCCGGAAGCTCCGTCGTTTCGTGACAGTTCATAGCCTTGGGACGCCTTGCCTGAGTCTCCATTGCTCTTTCCCTGACTTCCTTGCAGCTTGGGACACTCCGATTGGAAATGTCCTTGCTGGCCACAATGGAAACAAGTCATCGTGCCGCTTCTACCAGACGGGTTCGGTCGAGGACAGTTTTGGAACACGCAGGTCGCCCACCAGAGGTCCTACCTCCGTCCGCCTGGTCCCATTTTCTCTTTTTATCATTAGTCTTGCCCAATGGGCCAGACTGTGGCTTAGCCTTAATCTTAGCTTCTTCAGCCAAGTTAGACTCCAGCAAAGCCACCCGTTCCACCAGTTCTCCGACGGTGTTGAAAGTGCGGATCGAGCAGTGGGTCTTCATTTCCGGCCTTAGGCCTCGGATGAACCTACGGACCTGGACTGACTCGTCATCCAGCTCTCTTCCAACGAACCGTCAGAGTCGGTTGAACTCTTCTTCGTACTCCCGTACGGTCCTGCGGCCTTGGACCAAATCTAGAAACTTAGCTTCCAGACAATCCCAAGCCTCAGCAGGAAAGTATTTGCGGTTAATTCAACTTCAAAATCCGCAAAAATTGTGAGACTTCCATTGGTGCGCTTGTCAACTGCAAGCCACCAATTATGCGCGTCCCCTTCCAGGAAGTGAACCGCAATGTCTCGTCTGTAATCCTCTGGACAGCGAGTTGATTGGAAGATTCGGACCAGCCTACTCCTCCACTCATCTGCCACAACAGGGTCGGTACTACCTGAGAATTGCTTTGTACCCAATCTGGATAGATGTTGAAGCAAACTCAGATAGTCAACCTTCTTTACAGACCTTTCCGGTGGATCGATCTCGATCACCTCAACCGCGTCCACAGCTGGACCCGTAGCATTAGGTGTAGCCGTAGCTAAAGGTGTAGCTTGACCAACTGATGAATTCACTAGTGGAGTGAACAGCTGAGTCATAGCCGCCACCTGGTTACCCATTACTTTCATGGCCTCTAACAAGTCCTCTCAGGACAGTGCTGCGGGCATGTTGGCCGTTCCCTCGGCCCTTTTCTCACGCTGCACACCATCACTGTTAGCGTTCGAGGATTCTACTTCCTCGTCACTTTCCTGATGTTGCGGACCTTCTGGTTGCGTTCCCGTAAGATTGGCCTGGTCAGTCGGTAACACATCCCCGGTGTTAGTCACAGCCGGCTCGGTTGGTAACCCGGACGTATTAGATCCATCCGCGGCCGCTTGACTTGACTGACCGGCCATTTTCTTATTCCTTTGGGTCTTTCCCGATTTGCTTTTCCCAGCCTAAGGATTCAGACATTGTTAGTAAAACATATACATAACATAACCGAGACAATTAATCCCTAGACCTAACTATCAAACCTCACCATGAGACTGAAGCAGCTAGCTGCGTGTGTGTGGACTACATAACCCAACTATCCTAGAATCAAGCATGCTCTGATACCAACTTGTAACACCCGAATCCGGCCTCTCGACGAAACTGGACCCGTTTGCTACTTAATCAATCCTTTGCTTGTTTGATTCATTTTAAGTCTTTCATTTACTAAGCCATGTTCGAATCTGAGGTTCTAAAACAATTGAACAGATAGCCCAACGGAATATAAATGTATATAAAATGTATTACTTAGAAACTATAAAACCACAACTTCTTAATCGTTTCATAGACAATCACTAGTTCATCCCTAGCATCATCTAACCACACGTTACACAGCCTCTCACTGACCGAGCCTTCACGGCTCCTTGGCTTGACCAGAACCATCCTTAGTTCCTGAAACCACAACCAGATAAGCATTAATCTTAATCGAGAATAGAACTGGTCGATTCTACAATGCTTGGCTTGGTTCCTAGAACATAGATAAACCTCGGACATTATACTTATCAAAAGATATGAACCTGCCTACCGAATCCTAAGTCATTCAACCAACCACCCTTTGACTTAGAATCAGATAGACAGTCCAGAATAGATAAACAGAACACACGAACAGTCTGGATCGTCCCGAAGACCAATCCGTCCATCCAGATAGAATCTAGGTGCGACCGGCCTAGATGAAGTCCAGATCAAAGGCCCAACGGACTTCCTTACCTGATCCGGCCTTGGGCCTGGATCCAACGGACGAGTAAGCCTCACGCCCAATCCGGTTAGGCCAAACGGCCGATCGGACCTTTCGACTCTTACCCTGGCTTAGACAAACCGTGTACTTATCTCGACGGACAAGACATGGTCTGATCCCTAAGGAACGGACACGACCTGTCTCAACAGGCACCGTTTGGAACATGCACGCCTTTGGTCCTTGGTACCTCTTGGTCCTCGTACCTCTTGGCGTCCGTAACCCTTGGTTACTTACACCCTTTGGCAACTCACAACCTTTGGAACTCGTGACCTTTGGTACCTCACAACCCTTGGTAACTCGTGACCTTTAGCCACTCGTGCCTCTTGGGACATGACCAAACGTTTAGCCCAACCGCCCAGTCTATGGTGCGATTCGAACCGACCGTCTAACCGACCAGCGTCTAGGTTAGCGGTTTGGTTATGACCGACCAAGTCTAGGGACGTGTCCCTTGGACTGAACCAACACAACCCTTCGTGTATAATCAGAAAGAAGAGAAAGGGCCGGATAGAAACAAGAAGAGGAGAAGCGGTTAGGTCTAATGGACCGACCAGAGCCGCGGTGCGATCACAAGGACCGTCTGTTCGGTCTGATGGAGCCATAGCCCACCATGTACCTTCTGAACTGTGTCAGGGTTCTCCATGCTCTTCTCCTACTCTCGGTCTCCCATACTTGATCGGAGGTTGCCTCACAAACGATCAGATCGCTGGAAACCTAACCACCACACAATCGGCCTTGCTTTGGCCGGAAACTCTCTCTCTCTTTCTTTCTCTTTCTATGATTTCTCTGAGTATTTTTACTCTAGATTGGATGAATGAAATCGACAGAGTGGACCCCATATTTATAGAATACAAGGGGGTAAGTCTTGCCCCACGAACAGGCATGACTGGCCAGCGGATGGGCACAATCGGCCAAGGGTTACACCCTCTCGGCCGCATGCGTCCCTTCGCCAATACCGCATGGGTTTGGGTCGGACAGAGGCCCAAGGCCTTACCCAATCCCTCTGGACTTAGCCCACGGCCTTGTCCCATGCCCAAACGGTCCATGGCCTCATGGCCAGACCCCCATGGCCTGCCACCAGCCCGGACCCGGACCATCGGACCGAAACACGAACAGTCCGTCCAGATGAGATGAGCTGACTCCCAGCTGCCTCAGCTGAGTGAGCTAGTAGTTCAGCTAGTGGAGCTGACTTAGTAGTGGCCGAGCTGGAGTGAGCTTAGCCTAACTCCGTTGAGCTGGTCGAGCTACTTGTTCCATCCGTCCAGCTACCGTCTTACTCTTCCTAGCTGACTCTCGACTTGTATAAGGTTAAGTCTAAGTTTCCTTACGTCCTTAACCTTCTTATCTGGCCATGGAACGCTTGTCTTGATGTCCTTAGACTGACTAGTACGTTTGCTCGAACCATGGCCGTCCCAATGATCCTATTCAGGAACTGGGATGTTACAGGGTCACCAGCCCCTACAACCTCCTTAGTGGCGATTGTGACCAAAAAGGCCTCACAACCCTTCTCAAGCATCCGTTCCACTTGGACTGCTGATATCACTAAGCATCCAGAGGTCGGACGAATACCTTGGAACCTGATCGGGGGTCCACACCCACTCTCAAACTGCACCCTTCCTCTGTGACAGTCCAGAGTGGCCCGGTTCTTTCCAAGCCAGTCCATGCCTAATATCACCTCATGATTCTTAAGGCAGACCACAACCAGATCCATAGGCATAACTCTATCCTGGATCACTATTGGGATATCCTTTACTCGCCCTAATGAATGCATTACCTGCCCACCGGCTGCATTCACTATGCAAGGATCATCCTCTGTTCCCATCTGGAACAACCCTTTTCCGATCATATCTGGGCTCACAAAGCAGTGTGTAGCTCCAGTATCAAACAGTACGTGTGTTTCCACACCACCAATACATAGGGTCCCTACATAAGACCCCCCTTTTCTAATCATCTAATCCATTCTAAGTTTTGTCATGTCCCCGATCCTGGATAGGATCGTCCGGACAGACTTTAGTGCGAGGAGACTTACCAGTCAGGTCAGTGTTGGGGTCTAAAACGGTCACGACGGAATTACCACCCGAAAATCCTCGGAGATCGTATTTCCGAAAGAGATAGTAAAAATAAAGATATAATTTTTGTAAAAAAATAATAACCAATACGAAGTTTTTACGAAGAAGTATCCTTGAAGATTCAAAAGCAAACGAACCAAGCTCGGTCGTTGCGTAACTACCGCACATACACGCTGTCCGGTCGCTACGTAGCAACCAAGTCCGAGCCGATGCCGGTCGCGACGAAGCGACCGAACATCCGACCCGCTCGATCGCTACATAGCGACCAAGCTCAAACAATCGTCCCGCTCGGTCGCTACGTAGCGACCGAGTTCGAGCCAAAGCTCGGTCGCTACGTAGCGAGCGGGCTTGAGCCAAAGTTCGGTCGTTGCGTAGCGATCGAGCTCTTCCGAACATCGATACAACACCAGTCCATGCATTCTCGTCAAACCTTCAAATGCCATCTCCCGAAGACCGTAGCAAGCTCAGTCCATGCTTTCCGCTATTCTAAATCAGCGATCAGACTTTGCGAATTAAAAACGTGTCGAGTCAGAAGACAGCCCAAAGGGACCTAAAATACGACTCGAGGCACATCCTATGATTTCTTAACCAAAAGCCCGTAAACCAGAGCACGGTTTATGCTTGGTCCACAAGGAAGGATAAATGTCAAGTTTCCGCGGATAAATACGGAAGTTTTGAAAATAATTGTGAAGATCGGGAAAAATGGAATATCTCCATTTTTATGCTATGACGGCTTAAGGGCAGAAGAGTAAAAGCGTAAACCGACCTTGGAGCTAGTATATAAGGAGTCCTGCGCGAGGAGCATGGAGGAGAACTTTTTCAGAGCAAACTTAGCACTTAGAGCAATTTAGGCATTTTTCCGTTTTTGTTATTTTGAGCTGCGACTCAATTAGGTTTAGCCGTCTTAGGGTTGCTAGAACTAGGAATCTCGCCGACAGCTCTCGAGCCCAGGCCTATACCTTGTTGTAACGCTCATACGCAAATTCGGAAATAAGATCTTCTTTGCTCTCTTCTTCGATTTCTTATACTTTATCGTTGTTATTCTCGTGTTCTGATTGCTTGACGTGTGGTATTTAGCAGATATCCGGGTCCTCTGGGAAATTAGAGTTTTCCTAGTTTCCTTATTTAAACGGAAATCAACAGTGTGAATTTCGGTTCCCACAGTTTGGCGCTAGAAGGAGGGGGAGTACGGATCAATCTAACCCGCAAAAGCCACATCACACTCAATCAGACATGTCAACTAACGACGCGGATAACGTGCAGACTCCCCTTAACGGAGGTAGCGACACCGATCTCCACACTCCAGCAGCGGACGTATCTGCGGCCAACGCACAAGCCAACGCCGCGACGCTCGAGGAGTTTAAAAAGATGTTCGCCACATATGAGAAAAGGTCGGAAGAACAGGATAAGCTCGTGAATACCTTGACCAAACAGGTTGAAACCTTAACGGCAAGGACCCAAGCAATCCGTCCCCGCGGAACCACCAAAATCTGCGGGAAGAGGCTCAACTTCGCTACCCCACTCGACAGATCAGGAGTCGCGCGGGAATGACCTTCCAGTCAAAACCCTAGCGAGAAATCTCCCATCGAAAAGGGGAACCCTGAAAGTCTTCCGCCCCCTGCAAAGGACTCGGAGGATAATGAAGCCGAACGCATTGACCTGGATCCTAGTGATGTAGTTCTAGCAACCCTAAGACGGTTAAACCTAATTGAGTCGCAGCTCGAAATAACAAAAACGGAAAAATGCCTAAATTGCTCTAAGTGCTAAGTTTGCTCTGAAAAAGTTCTCCTCCATGCTCCTCGCCCAGGACTCCTTATATACTAGCTCCAAGGTCGGTTTACGCTTTTACTCTTCTGCCCTTAAGCCGTCATAGCATAAAAATGGAGATATTCCATTTTTCCCGATCTTCACAATTATCTTCAAAACTTCTGTATTTATCCGTGGAAACTTGAAATTTATCCTTCCTTGTGGACCAAGCATTAACCGTGTTGTGGTTTACGGGCTTTTGGTTAAGAAATCGTAGGATGGGCCTCGAGTCGTGTTTTAGGTCACTTTGGGCCGTCTTCCGACTTGACACGTTTACTACGAGTTCTTTTGATAAAAAATGAATTTTCCGCGGTTTTTAATTCGCAAAGTCTGATCGATGATTTAGAATAGCGGAAAGCATGGACTGAGCTTGCTATGGTCTTCGGGAGATGGCATTTGAAGGTTTGACGAGAATGCATGGACTGGTGTTGTATCGATGTTCGGAAGAGCTCGATCGCTATGCAACGACCGAACTTTGGCTCAAGCCCGGTCGCTATGTAGCGACCAAGCTTTGGCTCGAACTCGGTCGCTACGTAGCGACCGAGCTTTGGCTCGAGCAACTTGGTCCGCCGATCAACCACAACCCATACTGCATCTTTCTTATTCCTGGTCGTGGGAAACCCAGTCATAAAATCCATTGTGATGTGATCCCATTTCCATTATGGTATGGGTAGGTTCTGAAGTAGACCACTGGGAACCTGATGTTCTGCCTTCACCAGTTGACAAGTGGGACACTTAGCCACCCACTCTGCAACATCAGATTTCATCCTCACCCAATGGTAGTACCTTTTCAGATCCCTATACATCTTGTTCAGTCCAGGATGAACTGAAAACTTAGACTTATGAGCCTGTCTCATAATCTCTTCTTTGAGTTCCTTATCATTAGGAACACTGACCCTCCCATTGACCAAGATGGTACCATTGTCAGTTGTCTGGTACTCGGTCTTCTCATTGGCGGCTACCTTCTTTAGATTTTCATCCAGGCCCTGTGCTTGCCTGATCCTGGTCAGGAGATCGGCCTGGTTCACTGCCTCCAACCCCAATGGCTCATCTGAACCAACCAAGGTGTTGAGGTTCAAGGACCTGATCATCCCTTCCAGTTCATCCGCCTCCCTCTCAGATGACACTTCAGCCCTTCTGCGGCTCAAAGCATCAGCCACTAGGTTAGCTTTCCCAGGATGATAAGCTATGTCCAGATCATAATCTGCAACAAACTCCATCCACCTCCTCTGCCTTAAGTTTAACTCAGGCTGAGTGAATATGTACTTCAAGCTCTTATGGTCTGTGAGTATTTGCACCCTGGCACCATAAAGATATGATCTCCATATCTTTAATGCAAATACTACTGCAGCCATCTCCAAATCATGGGTCGGATAGTTACCCTCATGCTTCCTTAACTGTCGGGAAGCATAGGCTATCACCTTCCCATGTTGTGTCAAAACACAACCAAGACCGGTTATGGATGCATCCGTATACACCACATAAGGCTGATCAGCCTCAGGCAACACCAGGACAGGTGCATTAGTCAACATGTTCTTGAGTGCTGCAAAACTTTTCGCACACTCCTCAGACCATGTGAACCTCACGTCCTTGCCTGTCAGCTTAGTCATAGGTTGAGCTATGCTCGAGAACCCCTTGACATATTTCCTGTAATAACCAGCCAACCCTAAGAAGCTTCTAACTTCCGTAGCATTCTTTGGCTGTGGCCATTCCTGGATACATTTGATCTTATCTTGATCCACTGAGACTCCTTTATCAGACACCACATGTCCAAGGAACCCAATGCTCTTCTGCCAGAAACTACACTTGCTTAGCTTAGCAAAGAGCTTCTGTTCTCTCAGGCGGCCCAACACCGCCCTAAGGTGTCTTTCATGGTCCTCCTTTGTCTTGGAATACACGAGTATATCATCAATGAAGATGATCACAAACTCGTCCAAGTATTCCCTGAAGATGTCGTTCATCATCTTCATGAATGCAGCAGGTGCATTGGTCAGTCCGAACGGCATAACCACAAACTCATAGTGGCCATACCTAGTTCGGAACGCTGTCTTCCTCACATCATCTGGTGCAATGGGGATCTGATGATACCCAGAGGCCAAGTCAATCTTGGAGAACCACTTGGCTCCACGGAGTTGATCCAACAACTCATCAATCATGGGTAAAGGGTACTTGTTCTTCACAGTCACCCTGTTCAAACCCCTATAATCAATGCACAACCTAAAGCTACCATCCTTTTTCTTAACAAATAGGACTGGTGCTCCCCAAGGTGATACACTAGGGCGTATGAACCCCTTCTCAAGCTCCTCAAGTTGCTTCTTCAGCTCTGCCATCTCAGCTGGTGCCATTCTATATGGACTTTTTGATAATGGGGCCGTTCCAGGTTCCAATTCAATGATGAATGGGTCAGCCCTATCAGGGGGAATGCCCTGTAGTGCCCCAAACACATCCTGAAATTCCCGAACAAACGGTATACCCTCTGGGTCACAGGCCCCTACAACCTCATCAGTGTAAATGGTAGCCAAAAAGGCCTCACAACCATTTCCAAGCATCCGTTCTACTTGGACTGCTGAAACCACCAAACTACAAGAGGTTGGCTTGATTCCTTGGTACTTAATCGGGGGTCCAAACTCGTTCTCAAGTTGCACCCTTCCCCGGTGACAATCTAGAGTTGCCCGATACTTTCCCAACCAGTCCATGCCCAAGATAACTTCATGATGCTTGAGGGGGACAACAATCAGATCTATAGGCATCGGCCTATCCAAGATCACCACAGGGATGTCCTTAACCAGACCGAGTGAGTTCATAACTTGCCCTCCGGCCGCACTCACTCGTTCAGGACCATCCCATGTTCCATACTGGAACAAACCTTTTCCTATCATACTTGGACTCACAAAACTATGTGTAGCTCCAGTATCAAATAATGTGTGTGTTTCCACACCACCAATACTTAAGGTCCCTACACAAGACCCATCAAAGTATATCTATCCATCCTAGGTTCCATACCATGCAATTCTACTGGAATTGTAAAAGTAGTAGTCTAGAATGTTACCAGTGATCGCTTGGAAAGGCTGAGTCCCATCCACATCCTTGGATAGCTCATACACACGAGGTGTTGAGGTCTGGCCTCGTCCCTGGACTGGCCTGCTAGCCTCTCCACGTCCCTTACTTTGGTTGCCTTGCAACTTAGGGCAATCCCTGCGGTAGTGGCTCTTCTGGCCGCAGTGGTGACAGGTCCTGGACTCACCCAACGGGCTTGGACAATCCTTGGCTGAGTGATCCATCTTACCACATCGAGTACAGGCACCCATGGCCTTCCAGCACTCTCCACCGTGGTATCGACCACACTTAGGGCACTCTGACATACCACTTGAGGTTTTACCCTCCTCGGTCGAGTCCCTCTTCCTCTTCTTGTCACCACTCTGACCCGAGGATACCACCAAACTCTTCAGCTTCTGCTTACCCTCCTCGGTGAGGTTGGTCTCCTGCAAGGCCATCCTCTCAACCAACTCAGAAACCGTGTGGAACTTACAAACAGAACAGTAGGTTCGAAGTTCCACCCTTAGGCCTCGGATGAACCTTCGGACTTGAACCTTCTCATCCTCCAGTTCTCTTCCCACATACCTCCTGAGTCGGTTGAACTCTTCTTCATACTCACGAACAGTCCTCCGTCCCTGAGTCAAGTCCAGGAACTTGGACTCCAAACGATCCCACGCCTCAGCAGGAAAGTACTTATGGTTGAACTCAACCTCAAAGTCAGCAAAGTGCTCAATGGTACCATTGGTACGCTTGTCCAAAGCTAACCACCAATTATGTGCATCTCCCTCCAGGAAGTGTACTGCTATGTCCTTCTGGTAATCCTCAGGACATCGTGTGGACTTGAAGTTTCGAACCAACCTGGTTCTCCACTCGTCCGCCTCCATAGGATCAACACTTCCAGCAAAGTGTTTGGTTCCCAACTTGGAGATATGCTCCAGCACCTTCAGGTAGTCCATACCATGCACTGGCCTGACCGGTGGGTCTATCTCAATCACCTCAGCCACACGGCTAGCACCAACATCAGCCACTCCAGCAGCAACCCAAACCGGGGGATTAGCCTGTCCCACGGACGAGTTCACCAATGGTGTGAACGCCTGTGTCAAGGAGGCTATCTGAGCTCCCATGATCTGCATAGCCTCCACCAAGCCCCTTATGGTCGGCTCAATGACCTCCTCGGCACCAGTGACCCGAACATTGTTTGCATCAACATTCTGGCCACTCCCAGCACCAACGTTGGACGACCCAGTATCGTCTCCATGGACTTGCTCTTGCTGCTCGTCCACATTAGTTTCATTAACCTCAGTAGGAAGAGTTGGACCCACTGGAAGTCCGGTTGCATTGTCCACCTGCTCCACCATAGCGGGTAGCACTGTGGTTGGAATGGTTCCAGCTGGTAACACTCCGGTCTGTTCAGCACCATCCTGCCCCACTGCTCCAGACGCTCCAGTTGCCTCCTTTCCTTTCCGAGATTTATACCTTCTTGTACCCTTAGGAGTTACAAACACAAACACAAACAAAAGGTTAGTCCACAACTGAACACACAACCTCAATCACTCCTAAGTTAATCAGTACAAAAGATTACTTAGAACCCAACAATCTCACCATGAGTCCAAACGGCCAAGTGTGTGGTGAACCAATAACCCAACAAATCCTAGAATCAAGAAGGCTCTGATACCAACTTGTAAGACCCGATCCTGGATTCCCCAATCCAACCAGACCGCGGCCTCACCAAACAATGCAACCAGTTTCATTTACATATTCTAGTTCAAGTGTTAAATAATTCTAAGTCTTTTTCAGAGTTTTGAGTTTCCAACATTCACACTTAAACAATCCAACATCGACTAGGGCAAATAGATATTTCATAGATAATAACCAAGGTTCATACATCATTCATCATCCTAATAAATAGATCACACACTAGAATCGCATAAGTTCACAAGTTGCACAATAGGCTACAATAATTACACAATTTTCAGAATCAACCCAATCACCACACATCTTCCCATGGCCGCGGTCCTCATGGTGCTTTTCCCTTACCACGGTCCATTTCTGGTCCTGGATCCAACACAAACAAACACACAATCACAAGGTTAGATTACAAAACAAGAATCAGTTCACATTGCATGGTCGGATCCAATCTAGTCAAGAACAATCATCAAAAATGTCAAATCTGACCCCTTTAAAAAGAGATCCAAATACCAAATAAAATTCATGATAAATCATGACAATTCAGAAGAAAAATATTCCCATAATCAGATTCAAAAGAACTGGCTCAGATCATAGTGATCTCGGCCATGAACAGCCCACACAAGAACAAGGGGCTTTCATGGGGATTTGATCAGGCCAAGGCCTTAAGATCGATAGATCCTTCCCTGTAATATCATAAAACAATCCATAGTACAATATATATGAAGAAAACAGAGTAGAAGAAGTCAGAGTAAGGAGTGGCCAATCGATCCAAACCGGCCAGACTCACACGGCCATCATCCGCGGCCTTCTCCGGTTACTCTTGGCCACACCTCTCACCTTAGGAGTTCGGTCTCCAGGGGCGACTTTCTTCTCTTTCTCCTTTGCCTTCTCCTTGTATTTCTGCCTCAAATCCATCCTCTTGATCACACGCCCAAACACACCAGGAACACTCAAGAACAATCTCTTGGATCAAATCGGCCAATCCAAGGTTTGTGTCTCTCTTTCTCTCTTGAATTTTCTCTGTGTTTCTCTCTGTGTGAAAGTGAGTAAAAATCGACCAGAATGGCAGAAATGAGAGAGAGAGGACGACTTAAACTGTCCCCAACCGCCTGGGTGAACAGTTACCAAAAATCACATCCCTTCTTCCCAAAACCGTCCCATAACCGCCCATTGGCGGTTTCTCCCCTTTTCTTCCTTTGACAAATCGATCACTGAGCCTCAGCTCACACTCTGGAAGCTTGCCCACTCCCTGTCCCAAGCCTAAGACCAATTTGGTCGAACCGTCCTGCACCCGGACACCCGGCTCGCCCAGTAACCGTCCCGGACTCGTCCACACTGATCCGAACCAGAACGCACCGTTCACCGGATTGAGCTGACCTCCAGCTGTTCCCAGCTGAGTGAGCTAGTCCACCAGCTCCTGTGAGCTGAACAGATCATGGTGAACTGAATACCAGCTGAACCGAGCTGATTGAACTCAAACCAACACTCGTCCAGCTGCCTAAACACTCACTCAACTCCTTTACCCTTGTTTCCATCGTATCCTGGTTAAGCCTCAGCTGACTGATGCCCTTAACCTTCATTCAGGGCCATGATACGCTTGTCTCAAGGTCCAATGACCTGACTGGTGCGTCTCCCCGCACCATGGCCCGTCCGGGCGATCCTATCTAGGATCGGGGACATGACATGACCGCTCTTCATCAAGCTCTGTCTTCATCCGCTCCATGTACTGAACAATACTCGAGGAAGAAACAGAGAGCTGAGATGATGAGGTTGAGATAGCTTCAGAGGTACGAACGATACCATACCGACGACCCTTCTTAATAGGAACATTCTACAAAAGAAGAGTAGAAAGATTTTAAAATTTTATAAGAACTATAAATATAACATGTTAATATTCAAGCAGCTGGATTTGAAGTAACCGATCCAACATCTAACTGAAGAAGAAATAAACTGACTCGGTTTCTGTTTTGCTATATATAAAAGTCACACAACCTTTAACTGAATTCAAACTGACAGTTCTACTGAAGTGAAACCAAACCTATATTAGGAGCTTGAGAACGAATCCTAAAATTCTAAGTTATAGGCTGGAGAAAAAAAAAAACAACTGACCACATAAAGTAGACATACCTCGAGAACCAGTTGGTTGATCTCTTCGCGGGACAGCATGTTAGAAGCTGTAGATCCATCATTCGCAGACAACTGATGAGACTGCTGAAGTTGTGCTTCTTTGTCCTCCTTCAGCTTACTCAGAGTTGCCAACAGCTCTCTCGCAACAGGATCTTGCACCTCACCGGTTTGTTTATTGGTGTGCATATCCCTCATCAATTCTAACCAATCTGGTGGCACACCACCCCTTTCAGCAGTCTTCCAATAAACACACAAATGATATAAGAGTATCAGTTCAATGTATATGATGAAATTAATAAAGTTGAAAAAAAAAATACCGCTTACCATTTCTATCTCACGTTCCTCTCGTGTCTTAGCACCACCATTGTGTACTGCTTCACCTTTTCCACCACGCTTGCTTCTTCTATTAACAGAATTGGTAGCTGCAATATGTGCAGTAGCATCGAGCTGCCAATAGGCTTTAAACCCGTCCCACACATCTTGATTCAGACATATGGGTTTATCCTTCTTCAGCCTCCACTTTTTCTTCCACTCAGTCACGTTGCTCGTGTACTGCTTTCTAGCCTGCAAATTAAAGGCTGTCCGCACATCATTGGTGAAAGCAGGGTCCCAGTTCCAATCTTGCTGCAATGAACATGCAAACACAACAAACATATGCATAAGTCGAAATTAATCTGTAACCAAGCGGACATTTACATTACAAAAAGACATTACCGCAAATGAACGGAGCCACATCTTCTGAATTTCTAATGGAACATGTGCATACGTCGGATAAGGCAACTCAAGGAGACTGTGAAAGCATTTCAAAATCGACTTGCAAATTGCATTGCGATTTCTTCGCCTAAACCTATAAACAATGAATACATAAGCAGATAGCAAAACAGAAATGATTAGATTAAGAGTAAAAATTTACCAGCTAGTATTTGGTTCTCCATTTGGGCTCAGCTTAGGAAGCAACTCTCGTCCTGGTGCCAGCAACAACTCGTTCAGTAACCTATCCTCGATGATTGATGCTGGCTGTGGCTGAGGGACACTTGTTCCTTGTGCAGCCGGGGAACCCAGACCAGCAGATGAGGAAGATGGAAAAGAACCGGCGAGAAAATCCGCATAAGACCTCGAGTTAAAAAAAAATTAACACTTAGAACAAGAAATGAAATGTTTTTGACAGAGAGTTAACAACATAACCGATCAAAATCTATGTACTTTTAGAGTTTTAATTACCACAACCTATAAGAAGCTATCAACATCATACACAAAAAATCATTTGACAAAATCAAAACCGATGATTCATTCACACGAAGCAGACCAAGAATCTATCAAAATCATAGACGGGAATTTTTTCCATAATCAAAACCGATAATCAAGCATTCAGACGAAGCAGGACAAGAAGCTATCAACATCATAACGAGAAATCATTTGCCCTAAAACCTAAACTAAACAAACGAAACTCATAAAACTTACATCTTTCGGCTGAGATTTTCGAGAGAGAGAGAGGGAGAGAGATGGGAATGAAGGGACGGCGAGATCGACGGAGAACGGCGGGGGAGAGCGACGGAGAACGGCGGGGGAGAGCGACGCAGAATGGAGGGGGAGATCGACGCAGGTCGAGATCGACGGGGATGAAACAAGGAGGCGATTTCGTCGAGAGGGGGAGGATACGGATTAGGGTTAATGCGTTTCTGGGTTTATATATAACGCTTTCCGACCACCATAATGGTTGGAAATCGGTCAGAACATTCCGACCGAGGTCAGTCAGAAATCCGTCGGAAATTGAATATTTTTTTAAAAAAAAAATCCGCTTTGAATCATTCATTAAAATAAAATAAAACATATGAAAAATATTTTATTTAAAAGTACTCAAACTTACTAAAAAATATTTTCTCTTAAATATTACAAAATATATAATATCTTTCTAACTTATAAAAGTTTTTAAAAAATATTGAAGATTTTGTTTTTAAAAAAAAAATCCGCTTTGAAACATTCATTAAAATAAAATAAAACATATGAAAAAAATTTCTAAAAAGTACTCAGACTTACTAAAAAATATTTTCTCTTATACATTACAAAATATATAATATCTTTCTAACTTATAAAAGTTTTAATTAATCCGAATTTGATGAATATTCTGAAGAAACCGAGTCTTCGTTGAATTCTCCTTTCTCCGACTCCGAATCTGAGAATACTTCGTTGTCACCTACACCAGTAAAATCAACAACAAGATCGATTTCGCTTCCATCAACATGAAGATCACCTATGGCACTGCTCGAGGATTGTTGCATCGCAGCCGTATCCGAAACTCCTTCCAATTTCCCCGTGGAGTTATATGGGTCACGGTGACCCAAGGGTCTTGTTTATTCCTCACACGAGGATACCGAATATAAGTTACTTGATCAGCTTGTGAAGCCAGAATGAACGGATCATAGTTTGCAAGACTTCTTCTGGAATGAACTGATGTTACTCCAAACTCGTCAATTCGTACACCATATCCAACGATCGGGTTGTACCAATCAGCAAAGAAGGCAACACACCTCAAATTAAGGATCCCCGGATAGTGAATCTCCAATATCTCACGCAAAATACCATAGTAGATTACTTCGCCAGATCTAGCAGATATACCATGATTTATAGTTGGCTGCGTAGTGTTTTCGCTGAAAATCTTAAAAGCATATCCACGCGTGCAATACATCGGGTACGACACAGCAACAAATTTGGGACCAAGGGCCAACTCCTCTAACCATGGCTGAATAGGATCTCCTCTAGACAAGAGAAACCTTACCTGCATAGTAGTCACAAATTTAAGTAATGCACCATGTACAAAAAATCAAAAATTCAGAAGTAATAGAGAATAGATTTGAAAAACTTACATAGAATTTTAGCCAATTTACAAACTCGTTTTCTTTTAGTGCAGAAAGCTGATCTTCAGTGTAATTAGGATATGCACCCCTTATTTGCTCCATGTAAATCCTGCCATTGAAATCATAATTAGTTACAAATTTATTTACAAAATAGGATTCTTAATATATCATACTAAAACATAACTACCTTTCGTATGTCATTACTTCTTTGCAGTTTGCTAAAATGTACTTATGTAAGTGCATGTGCTCTTGTTCGGTGAGTCTTCTACTTTTTCCTTTTCCACTTAATCGACCAATTTGGGAAAATATGGTAGGCACCTCGACGGGATAAACTGTTCTCTGCCCTCCATCATCATGTCTTGATGGTTTTCGACTTTTAGTTTGTACTTCTGGGGCAAAATAGTAAGCAGCGAACTGGGATGTTTCCTCATTGATGCTTTGTGAAACAATAGAACCCTCAACTCGGCTTAAATTTTTCACTTTCTGCTTGAAATGATACATAGAACGCTCAACCAGGTACATCCATCGATATTGAACCGGGCCCCCAAGTTCTGCTTCTCGAGCGAGATGGATTGGAAGATGCTCCATAACATCAAAAAAGGAAGGTGGAAAAATCTTCTGGACATTGCATTGGATTATCGGAATCATTTCTTTCAAGTTTCTAATTCCATCTGCTGTTAATGATCTCGAGCACAAATCTCGAAAGAAAGCTGCTATTCCTGTAACAAAGAAAAAATTATGTTAGATATGAAAAGATACTATGTAACAGGTGAAGAAGTTATTAAATACTAAATTTACCTGCTATTGCTTCATGTACATGTTTTGGAAGAAGACCAGCGAAGCAAAATGGGAGAAGACGCTGCATCATGACATGACAATCATGACTTTTCAAACCAGAAAACTTTCCTTCTTCGCGATTAACACAGTTCCTTAGATTTGACGCATATCCATCTGGGAATTTGACGCTATCTATAATCCAGTCGAAGAACTCTTGCTTTGCAGCTGCATCTAACCGATAAATAGGCATTGGAAGTCTTCCTCTCCCATCCACGTGGAGAGATTCCCGGGCACATATATCTGGCAAGTCTAATCTGGACTTCAGGTTGTCTTTCGTCTTTCCCTTGACATTGAGAATGGTATTCATGATGTTGTCAAATATATTCTTCTCTATATGCATCACATCTAAATTATGCCTAAGTAGATGGTTCTCCCAATACGGCAACTTCCAAAAAATACTTTTCTTGTGCCAGTTGTGATGTTCGCCATATCCATAAACTGGATCATGCCCATTTCCCCCACATTTAGCTGTCGATTCCACACCAAAATCTCTGAGTTCAGTCAGGATAGATTTTCCATCTATTTCTGGTGGCGGACCATCAAACACCTTTTTGTTCTTAGTAAACAAAGTAGTGCTTTTTCGATACGGATGGTCGTGGGGTAGATATCGTCTATGACAATCAAACCAACATGTCTTCCTTCCATTCTTCAGTTGAAACGCATCTGTGTTATCTTGACAGTAGGGACACGCTAATCTTCCATGTGTTGTCCATCCAGATAACATTCCGTATGCGGGAAAGTCACTTATGGTCCACATAAGCACTGCACGCATTATAAAATTCTGCCTAGCAGATATATCATACACTTCAACTCCTTCGGCCCATAGCATTTTCAACTCATGAATCAATGGTTGCAAATAGACATCAAGGGATCTTTTAGGATGTGCAGGACCAGGAACTAGAATTGTGAGAAAGAGAAACTCTCGTTTCATGCACAATGATGGAGGTAAATTGTATGGTGTTACAATAACTGGCCAAAGAGAATATTGTCTCCCATGGCTTCCGAACGGGTTGAATCCATCCGTACTTAATCCAAGGTAAACATTTCTTCTCTCAGATGCAAAACTAGGATACACTGACTGAAAATGTTGCCAGGCTTTCGCGTCTGATGGATGAGCAATTTCTCCGTTGCTGTTGTGTTCACCATGCCATCTCATAGCATCGGCGGTATGTTTGGATTGGTATAACCTCTTTAGTCGGTCTGTTATTGGCAAGTACCACATTCTCTTATATGGGATTTTAGTCTTTCGACTTGTTTTTTGAAACCGTGGTTTGTGACAAAATCGACAACTAGTACGATCAACATCCCTTCTCCAGTATAGCATACAGTTGTCGATGCAAACATCTATCATTTGATAGGGCAAACCCAACCCTGAAACTAAGTTTTGTATCTCATAATAGGTAGCTGGTGAAAGGTTATCTTCCGGCAATATATCTTTCACAAAACCAGCTATCGCATCAACACAATCTTCGCTTAAGTTATAATCTGTTTTAATAGACATCATCCTTGTTGCAGCTGAAAGAGGTGAAATACCATCTCTACAACCATCATATAACGGTTGTTTTGCTGCATCTAACATATCATAAAATTTCTGCGCTTCAAAGTTTGGTTCCTCTACTCTATACCTATCTTTAACCATTTGAACAGTTCCTATATGTTCATCTAAGCCACCTTGTTGTTCTCCTAACCCCCCCCCCCCCCATGTTATTTTCTTCACTAGCACTACCGAAATTCACCATAGAATCAGTTTCACCATGCGAATACCAAACTTTATAACCCGCCATAAATCCTCTACTATATAAGTGCTTCCATACACCACTAACTGTACCAAATCTACGATTTTGACAAATTGGACAATGACAGTACATCTTACCCGTTTCCAAAGTCCTCGGCTGGTTTGACGCAAATGACATGAATTGTTGAAGACCTTCCGCAAATTCTTCTGTCAAAAGTCCAGTAGATGGATCTTGATGATTGTGATCCATCCAAGACCTAAAATATTCATTATGATTTGAGGAAGACATTTTGTATTGTAGAGAATTGTTTTTTAGAGATGAATCTGTGAATGAGCCAGGACCGGCGTCGTGATATTTAAAGAAACATTTCTGACCACTTTTGACCATTTCTGACCGATTTCCAAATTGGAAATTTCTGACCGATATCCGACGACAAAGTTCGGTCGGAAAACGGTCGGAAATTTCTGACCGTTTTCTGTCGACTTTGTAGCCGTAGGAAAGTTCTAACCATATCAGATTTCTGTTGGAAATCTGTCGGAAATTTCCGACCAAAAAAATATCGGTCGGAAGCTCGGTCAGAAAAGACTTTCTTTCTTGTAGTGGTATAGACGCTGCGTCTGTCGAAGAGAGTTGCATTCCACTGTTCCGGAGGTTACCGAACGATCATCCTTTCATCAATCCTCTTGCTCCGTTCCCCGAGGACATCATTGCGGTGAGGGATCTTCTTAGGAATGGTCCCTTCTTTTGGACTTCCTTTACGCCGAGAGGATTCGGAAGGCACTGAGGTTCGTGCATCCTGGTCCTGCCTCGGTTGCGGACGCGGGAAGCGACTCCGAACCTGACGACCAGGATCCCGTTGTAGCTCCAGCAGCTATGCCGGAGTCGAGCTCTTGGAAGGGAAAGGATATCGACCTTGGCGACATAGAATTTTTGATGGATGATTCTATGCTTCCAGGATGGGATCCGAACCTTGCTTATGGCGACGGGAGTGGCTCGAGCGAGGTCCCTATTCCGGATTTCGATGATTTCTTTGCTGGTCTGCCACCGGGTTTTGATGCTCCTCCACCTGCGAAAGAGTCGGCAAGGCCGAAAGTCATCGCGGAAGGGTCCCGAATCATCAATGGGGTATGATTTTTTCGAAAATATTTGTGATCGCCTAGGTATTTCCTTTTATGCTTACAATGCGTTAACTGGTTTCGCAGGGCCTCAACTTGCTTGGCTCGGCCATTGAAGCGAGCCATAGGGAGGCAATGGTCTATCGTTTTAAAGCGGAGAAAGCGGAACGAGATCTCGCTTGCGTGCAAGGCGAGATGTTGGAGCGAGAAGCGCAACTTACTCATGATCATGCGCGGGCTGTCCGTAAGGCGGAAAGGAAAGGCAAACGAGAAATCGTCGAGGTGATGAAGACTCGTGCCTCTCAATTCCAGGATGAGTATGGGAACCTCAAGAACGCCTTTACCTCGGTGGGTGATTTCCGTGAGTGCCGCGGTTCAGTCGGAAGTCTTTGGAGGACGCAAGCCGATGACTATGTGTTCCAGGAGGAAATGAGCTTGATGAAGAGCGGCATGAACGAACGTGCCCACGCTGAGGCGCTCATCCCTTCGATCGATGAGCGGATTCAAGGGTTCTGGGATTCCATCCCGGTTTCCCCTGATACCGAGGAGGTTCCGACCGGGTTTCCTGACGGTGGCGAGGAAGTGGATCGTCCCGCGGATGCGTTCGGTGCTTCGTTGTCCGGGGACTTTGACTTTGGATTATGAGAGGTGGAGTAGTTATCGAAAGAAAGATGCTCGTCTTTATATTTTATGTCTGTGGCCGAGTGTGGCCGAGAGATTTGTATGGGCCTATTTTGGCCATTTTTATTGTTTATCGGGACTGGCCGTTGGTGGCTTTGAATCCCCTTACCGCTTTACGGGGTTATTTATATGATGAATGTTCCGTTTCGAATTTTCCTGAATAGGGTCGAAGTAAATATGAGTTGTCGTCTCGCATTTAATTCCGATTAGACGTTCGATCTGTTAGTTCGTTCGTGATTCTCGTAAAAAATTACCTATCTTTATGATTTTCGGGAACATCGAGATGCGAACGGAGAGACATGGTTTTAGGATCTCGTATCTTTTAGATATCATGTCTTGAGATGTTTGAGACCAGAGCGTTGGGTTTAGGGCAAGACCTAGGTTTACTTTCGGTTAAGGTTTGTGCGGTGACTAGCCGGCTATCGTTTTTCCTGTTGCGATTTCTTCCTGACTCGTACCGATTTAAAGTCCGCGATAGGTTCTCGGCTTATATGACTTGTATGGTACGAATCGAGCATCTTCTCAGAGTTAACTGGAAGCGCTGGACCAAAATTTCGGATTTTTGTTGTAGCGCGCTTTCGTCCTTGTGTTGGACGTTTTTGAAGATCAAAAGAATGATCGAATTGCGTTTGTTTAAGACGGCTGGCGTGTTCGTCGGGGCCAATCGACGAACGGGGTGTAAGGTTTTTGGTGGTCGCGTTCGGACAATTTGTTCGTATTATCTTCGTCGGGACGTCTCGCAGTTGTTTCGAAGATTATACATTTATCTTTGAATGTTTGAAAGATGATAATTTTACGAATTTTGGGCCGGATGAGGCCGTAGACAAGAGTCTTAATGTTTCCAGGCGTGTCCTGAAAGTTTCTTGTGTTTAACTGACTCGTAAACGTTTTTCGATAAAGCGGAGCAACGTATATTTTAGTAAAAGTTTTTGAAGTTTCTAAAAACTCGATTATAATGATGAAGATTTTCTAAGTGGGAGTATACGAGTATACGCACCCACTCCGCCCCCCCTTTTAGAGAGGGGGATAGCTGAACTAGTCTTTTGATGAGCTGCCTACGTAGATCAAGCCATCTCGTAGTTCTGTTTCATGCCGTGAATGTTTTTACTCGGCGGTAGATGTCGCAATGTCCGCCTTGACCATGTCGATCGTGGCTGGGTTAACGCTATTTTCCGGATGTTCCGGTTGAGTTGTAGCGTAGACTTCGAACTCGTGTTGAGTTTCAACGTCCGATGTGTTTGCGTCGGCAGATGATTTTAATTCGTCTTTCCTTGGGTCGTTTTTGGCCAAAGATCGATCTATCTTCGTGCGCTTGCCGTTTGCAGCTGCAGAAGTCGTGATTTGCCTTAACTTGTGCTCTGCGAGGAAGCATAGCCGCGACTATTTTTGGCATCCCCAGATAGCCGCGACTCCGCTTGGGGTTGGGAATTTGAGACCCAGGTGGTAGGTCGACGGAACTGCCTGCATGGCGTTGAGCAATGGGGTTCCCATGATCACGTTGTAGATAGCGGGATGATCGACTACCGCGAACTCGATGATTTTCGTGATCTCCTTGGCCATGACTGGCAACTGGATCGATCAAAGAGTCATCGATACTTCGCCTGAAAAACCCGTGAGTGGTTTTGGTGTCGGAATTACTTCTCCGAGTTTGATGCTCATCCGCTTGAGAGTGTCGCAGAAGATTACGTTGACCGTGCTTCCCGTGTCGACGAGTACCCTTCCGACTTCTAAATCTCATATGACGAGCGGGTCGCAGTGAGGTTGATCATGCCGCCGGCTTCTTCCTTTGTGAAGGTGATCGAGCAATTTTGGCCATCTCAGGGAGGAGACCATGTAGGCCAATTTGCACTCGACTCTGCCTTCCGTTGGTAAGCCTTGATGGCCGACACAGTATCGCCGCAGTATTGTGGTCCTTCGATGATCATGTTGACTCTGCGATGATTGTTATCGTTCCCCTTGTCGTCCGGCCTCCTACCGCGTTTATCTCCAGGCTGGTTTCGTTGAGGGGATTTTTCAGCCGGCGGATTCCTGTCCGTCTTTGGAGGGCGATCAGAATCAAGGATGAGATCCTTGACGCTAGTTACTTCCGAGAGCTCTCCAGCGAGTAGCTTCGCGGCCAGTCTTGCTCCTAAGACTTGGCAGTTGGTCGTGGAGTGTCCTCGGGACTGGTGGAACTCGCAGAAGGTGTTTTCGTCATACCCTTGATTGCGAGTCCACGTGTTGCCCGTGGTTCAGCCTTGATCCGAATTGATCGCGTAATTATGCGCCCCTTGGAGATCTTCCCCCTCGTGATGAATGTATTTGTCGTTACGAGAGTTCTTCTTTCTCCCTTTTGGATCCACATCCTTCGAAGATTGTCTTGCCGACTTATGTTTTTGCGATAAGACTTTAGTTTCTTCCTCGACTATGATGTAGTTCGTTGCTTTGTGGAGGGCATCCTGGATCCTTCGCGGTTTGTCGAGAGTTATCCACTTTCTGAATTTCGACTTGTACCAGAGCGTCTTTCTCAGCGCGTCAATGGCCACTTTGTCGCTTATCCCGCTGACCCTTGACATTATCAGCTTGAACCGACTGATAAACTCGCGGAGGGGTTCGTCTTCCCTCTGGGAGAGACTCCAGAGGTCAACATCGGAAGTTTCTCTGTCGATGAATACAGAGTATTGTTTGAGAAATTCCGATGCGAGCTGTCGGAAACTCCCGATGGTGTTACGATGAAGGCGTGTGAACCATTCAAGTGCTGCTCCTTCCAGGTTTTCAACGAACAGGAGGCAGTAGCCGGGATCCTTTTCGCCGTCCTTCAGTCTAGCTCTTCCCATCGCGATGTGGAAAGCCTGAAGGTGCGCTTTTTGATCGGCCGTACCATCGTACTTTGGTACTTTGATTTTTCCCGGATCAGACACCCTCATGTCCGAAATGCGACTGGTAAAAGGGGTCTTCCGAGCTCCTTCCAGCAGTCGATCGATTTCGGGGGCAGCACTAGTAGCATGATGGATTTGAGACTTTACGGCCCTCACTTCTGCCGCAGTCTTGGTGATGTAGTCGCGAAGATCGCGGATATCCGATGTCTCGTCAGTAGATTTCCGAGCCTGTCGGCGTTTACTGCGAGTGAGCTCGGTTTGCCTTTCAGCCAGCTCCTCTTGTTCGTTCCAATAGGCGATTTCTTCTTCTTCTTCCGTCATTGGTTTTTTGAATGGGGAGCCTTCCCGAGCAGATCGGCTCCTGGTCCTTCTTGGATGTCTGTCGACGTCCTCGTCGGTGTCGTTGGAGACAGTAAACGCCGACAGCTCTCGAGCCCAGGCTTATACCTTGTTGTAAACGCTATACGCAAATTCGGAAATAAGATCTTCTTTGCTCTCTTCTTCGATTTCTTATACTTTATCGTTGTTATTCTCGTGTTCTGATTGCTTGACGTGTGGTAATTAGCAGATATCCGGGTCCTCTGGGAAATTAGGGTTTTCCTAGTTTCCTTATCTAAACGGAAATCGACAGTGCGAATTTCGGTTCCCACAGTCACATGACCTAAAGACAAGCGTGTCATGGTACAAAACGTGGTTAAGGGAATCAGGTAGCTGGAACTTAACCAAAATAAGGAAGATGCAAGCTCAAAGGAGCTGGACAAGCGAGCTGGTAGCTGGACGAGATCCAGGTGAAGCTCGATTGAAGTGGGTGATCAGAATGGATCATGGGAGAACTAAGTATAGGTTTGGAAATAGACCAAGGGACTTAGAAGAATTGAAGAAGATAAAGGAAGCAAGCTGGACACAGTGTATAACAGCTGGGCGATGCAGTAAGCAAGTTCGACCAGCTAGGTGAAGTGTAGTGCAGCTCAATGTAGCTCACTGAAGTGTAGGTCAGCTCCCTGGGCTGGATGGTCTATCTCACTCAGCTGGGTCAGCTGGAGATCAGCTCAACTCAGCTGGACTGAGTGTTCAAGTCATGGGCAGTTGGGCCGGGTCTGGACAGTGGTCGGGCCATGTGGGCGACCCGGGTGTACCGATGGGCTGGTTGGCTCTTGGGATTGAGCCAGGAGCTTGGGCAATCCGTGTGGGCTTGTTTGGACTTGTCCAGGAGTGGATTGGCAATCCCAGGGCGTCTGGAAACTGCCTGAGGCGAATGGGTATGATCTGGACCATTGATTAAATCAATGGCCAGAAATGATACCGAAAGGGTGCAACCTTTGGAAAGGTAACTGCCCCTTCTTCTATAAAAGGCAGGCAAGTCCGTGCCTTTGCCATCCTAGAGGTGTGTAGGATGGCAGTTTCATGGAAGTGCAAGGGGAGTTTGAACGACCCTGTGGTAGGTTTTCACCACGGTTGAACACGTCCTAGGTTTCCCCCGTATCTTGGGAACACACGCAAATACCCAAGAGAGAAGGGAGAAGGCCGGACTTCCCTCACAATGGCAAGAATAGCCTTGAAGGTGGATGCAGTGTAGAAACTGGTTTCATGGAAGTTCCATGGACGGGATCAGGGGTGCGACCCATGAATGGATCTTATAAATACAGGAGGTATGTGATAAGGATTGATAGAGGCGTGCACTGGAGGAGCATGACCGAACATAATAAGGAAAGGCACTTGATCTAATCAGATCATGTATAAGGTAACTGATTTTATAATTACTTTCAAGGTTATGTTTTTGTCTTTTGTGGTGCGGTTAAGGCCAAGTATGGAACGCCCCTTGAAGACCATATGTTGTGATGTAAACTAAGGATCCAGGACCCTGAGATAAGGGCGGATCTTAGTTGATCTAACTCATCCATGTGGGATGGAAGTTAGAGGCCACTCATTGGATAGTGATCCATGGTGGATCATGGTGTGTGTGTGAGTTCTGATCATGGTGTGAATCAATGATCTGAATCATGGAGGAGACACATGGGGATCCTAGTACATGAGGAACCATGTGGGGTGCAAGGTCCAATTCATTTGGAACCAGCAGCAAGCCGTGGAGGCGAGTAAGGCCAGTACAAAATGGCATGGACCACAAGTATGGGGCCGGTTTGTTTATCTAAAGAAGGCCGTGTATAATCTGATCTTTGGCAAGGATTGATGACCTGATCCATAGGTGATGGATCAAGCTGTCTGATCTGATTGATCAAAGGATGCACCAGTGGTAAGAGGAGGACTGATCGGTTTGTTGGGACATGGTTCCATGGCCGGTTAGGTACGTGTGAAGACTCATCAGTTCTGGGTCATGTGGGATGGTTGGTTGATTGACTCAGGATCTGATGGGCGTTGTTACTCCATGAGCTGGACTTGACATCATAAGTTGATAAGGCAAAAGG
>NW_022610937.1:0-20502 GCF_000309985.2 Brassica rapa
AACCTCTTTGAACATCATCATATGTTAGTGCATGATGCAACTAGGCATTAAAACAATATTGTCATATTTTTTGAAATTTTCTCAAAATCTATGGGCTAACCCCTACAAAAATATTGAGTTTTTGGTAAATACTTTGTATACTGAAACCTATAATCTTTAGTGTTGTTTTAAAATTTCTACCATATTTTACATATGTATTAATGTATGCTTAACTCTTTTTCATGGTAAATGAACATCTTTCAATTGTTTTTATCAAATAATTTAATAAAACTTCATAATACTACCTAAATCGATAGAATAACCACTATAAAATTATTATTTTCTTGATAAACGGAGACGACAAAGGCTCCAAACATCTTTGAACATCATCATATATTAGTGCAGGCTGCAACTAGGCATTAAAACAACATTGTCATATTTTTGAAATTTTCTTAAAATCTATGGGCTAACCCCTACAAAAATATTGAATTTTTGGTAAACACTTTATATACTAAAGCCTATAATCTTTAGTGTTGTTTTAAAATTTATACCATATTCTACATTTGTATTAATGTATGCTAAACTCTTTTTCATGGTAAATGAGCATCGTTCAATTGTTTTTATCTAATAATTTAATAAAACTTCATAATACTCCCTAAATCGATGGAATAACCACTATAAAATTATTATTTTCATGATAAACGGAGACGACAAAGACTCCAAACCTCTTTGAACATCATGATATGTTAGTGCAGGATGCAACTAGGCATTAAAACAATATTGTTATATATTTTTTTAAATTTTCTCAAAATCTATGGGCTAACCCCTACAAAAATATTGAGTTTTTGGTAAAAACTTTGTATACTGAAACCTATAATCTTATTGTTGTTTTAAAATTTCTACCATATTTTACATTTGTATTAATGTATGCTTAACTCTTTTTCATGGTAAATGAGCATCTTTTAATTGTTTTTATCAAATAATTTAATAAAACTTCATAATACTCCCTAAATCGATGGAATAACCACTATAAAATTATTATTTTCTTGATAAACGGAGACGACAAAGGCTCCAAACCTCTTTGAACATCATCATATGTTAGTTCAGGATGCAACTAGGTATTAAAACAATATTGTCATATTTTTAAAAATTTTCTCAAAATCTATGGGCTAACCCCTACAAAAATATTGAGTTTTTGGTAAATACTTTATATACTGAAGCCTATAATCTTTAGTGTTGTTTTAAATTACTACCATATTCTACATTTGTATTAGTGTATGCTAAACTCTTTTTCATGGTAAATGAGCATCTTTCAATAGTTTTTATCAAATATTTAAATAAAACTTCATAATACTCCCTAAATCGATGGAATAACCACTATAAGTTATTATTTTCTCGATAAACGGAGACGACAAGGCTCCAAACCTCTTTGAACATCATCATATGTTAGTGCAGGATGCAACTAGGCATTAAAACAATATTGTCATATTTTTTGAAATTTTCTCAAAATCTATGGGCTAACCCCTACAAAAATATTGAGTTTTTGGTAAATACTTTATATACTGAAGCCTATAATCTTTAGTGTTGTTTTAAAATTTCTATCATATTCTACATTTGTATTAATGTATGCTAAACTCTTTTTCATGGTAAATGAGCATCTTTCAATAGTTTTTATCAAATAATTAAATAAAACTTCATAATACTCCCTAAATCGATGGAATAACCACTATAAAGTTATTATTTTCTCAATAAACGGAGATGACAAAGGCTCCAAACCTCTTTGAAAATCATCATATGTTAGTGCAGGATGCAACTAGGCATTAAAACAATGTGATTTAGGGAGGAGCTTTTTTGCTCTCCCTAAAGATTAATGCCTAGTTGCATCCTGCACTAACATGTGATGATGTTCAAAGAGGTTTGGAGCTTTTTTGCTCTCCGTTTATCAAGAAAATAATAATTTTATATTGGCTATTCCATCGATTTAGGGAGTATTATGAAGTTTTATTAAATTATTTGATAAAAACAATTGAAAGATGCTCATTTACCATGAAAAAGAGTTTAGCATACATTAATACAAATGGAGAATATGGTATAAATTTTAAAACAACACTAAAGATTATAGGCTTCAGTATATAAAGTATTTACCAAAAACTCAATATATTTGTAGGGGTTAGCCCATAGATTTTGAGAAAATTTCAAAAAATATGACAATATTGTTTTAATGCCTAGTTGCATCCTGCACTAACATATGATGATGTTCAAAGAGGTTTGGAGCCTTTGTGCTCTCCGTTTATGAAGAAATAATAATTTATATTGGTTATTCCATCGATTTAGGGTTTTATGAAGTTTTACTAACTAATTGATAAAAACAATTGAACGATGCTCATTTACCGTGAAATAGAGTTTAGCATACATTTACAAATGTAGAAATGGTAGAAATTTTAAAACTAAAGATTATAGGCTTCAGTATATAAAGTATTTACCAAAAACTCAATATTTTTGTAGGGGTTAAGCCCATAGATTTTGAGAAAATTTCAAAAAATATGACAATATTGTTTTAATGCCTAGTTGCATCCTGCACTAACATATGATGATGTTCAAAGAGGTTTGGATCCTTTGTCGTCTCCATTTATCAAGAAAATAATAACTTTACAGTGGTTATTCCATCGATTTAGGGAGTATTATGAAGTTTTAATAAATTATTTGATAAAAACAATTGAAAGATGCTCATTTACCATGAAAAAGAGTTTAGCATACATTAATACAAATGTAAAATATTTTATAAATTTTAAAACAACACTAAAGATTATAGGCTTCAGTATATAAAGTATTTAACAAAAACTCAATATTTTTGTAGGGGTTAGCCCATAGATTTTGAGAAAATTTCAAAAAATATGACATTATTGTTTTTATGCCTAGTTGCATCCTGCACTAACATTGATGATGTTCAAAGAGGTTTGGATCCTTTGTCGTCTCCGTTTATCAAGAAAATAATAACTTTATAGTGGTTATTCCATTGATTTAGGGAGTATTATGAAGTTTTATTAAATTAATTGATAAAAACAATTGAACGATGTTCATTTACCATGAAATAGAGTTTAGCATACATTAATACAAATGTAGAATATGGTAAAAATTTTAAAACAACACTAAAGATTGTAGGCTTCAGTATATAAAGTATTTACCAAAAACTCAATATTTTTGTAGGGGTTAGCCCATAGATTTTGAGAAAAATTTTAAAATATATGACAATATTTTTTTAATGCTTAATTGCATCCTGCACTAACATGTGATGATGTTCAAAGAGGTTTGGAGCTTTTTTGCTCTCCGTTTATCAAAAAAATAATAATTTTATATTGCTATTCCATCGATTTAGGGAGTATTATGAAGTTTTAATAATTATGATAAAAAACAATTGAAAGATGCTCATTTACCATGAAAAAGAGTTAGCATACATTAATACAAATGTAGAATATGGTAAAATTTTAAAACAACACTAAAGATTATAGGCTTCAGTATATAAAGTATTTACCAAAAACTCAATATTTTTGTAGGGTTTCGCTCAAAGATTGATTGAATTTCAAAAATTTGTAACGCGAAGCGCAAAAAATAAATTAGAATTAAATGCAGGGAGTATTTAGATTGATATTAGATTATCAAAATTTTTTATGGTTTACGTGATCGGACTAATAATTAAGTATCCAAGCTCCGTTTAGCAAAATCCAATTGATAATTAATATATAATATTTTTATAATTACTACTTAATATGATATGAATATGATATCAAAATTATGATAAAAATTCTATTAAAAAATAAAAAAAATACAAAAAATTGAAACAGGCCCATAGATTTTGAGAAAATTTCAAAAAATATGACAATATTGTTTTAATGCTTAGTTGCATCCTGCACTAACATATGATGATGTTCAAAGAGGTTTGGAGCCTTTGTGCTCTCTGTTAATGAAGAAAATAATAATTTTATATTGGTTATTCCATCGATTTAGGGGTTTTATGAAGTTTTACTAAATTAATTGATAAAAACAATTGAACGAGGCTCATTTACCGTGAAATAGTGTTTAGCATACATTAATACAAATGTAGAATATGGTATAAATTTTAAAACAACACTAAAGATTATAGGCTTCAGTATATAAAGTATTTACCAAAAACTCAATATTTTTGTAGGGGTTAGCCCATAGATTTTTAGAAAATTTCAAAAATATGACAATATTGTTTTAATGCCTAGTTGCATCCTGCACTAACATATGATGATGTTCAAAGAGGTTTGGAGCCTTTGTGCTCTCCGTTACTGAAGAAAATAATAATTTTATATTGGTTATTCCATCGATTTAGAGGGTATTATGAAGTTTTACTAAATTAATTGATAAAAACAATTGAACGATGCTCATTTACCATGAAATATAGTTTAGCATACATTAATACAAATGTAGAATATGGTAGAAATTTTAAAACAACACTAAAGATTATAGGCTTCAGTATATAAAGTATTTACCACAAACTCAATATTTTTGTAGGGAGCCCATAGTTTTTGAGAAAATTTCAAAAAATATGACAATATTGTTTTAATGCCTAGTTGCATCCTGCACTAACATTGATGATGTTCAAAGAAGTTTGGATCCTTTTTCGTCTCCATTTTTCAAGAAAATAATAACTTTATTGTGGTTATTCCATCGATTTAGGGAATATTATGAAGTTTTATTAAATTATTTGATAAAACAATTGAAAGATGCTCATTTACCATGAAAAAGAGTTTAGCATACATTAATACAAATGTAGAATATGGTATAAATTTTAAAACAACACAAAAGATTATAGGCTTCAGTATATAAAGTATTTACCAAAAACTCAATATTTTTGTAGGGGTTAGCCCATAGATTTTGAGAAAATTTCAAAAATATGACAATATTGTTTTTAATGCCTAGTTGCATCCTGCACTAACATATGATGATGTTCAAAGAGGTTTGGAGCCTTTGTGCTCTCTGTTAATGAAGAAAATAATAATTTTATATTGGTTATTCCATCGATTTAGAGGTATTATGAAGTTTTGCTAAATTAATTGATAAAAACAATTGAACGATGCTCATTTACCATGAAATAGAGTTTAACATACATTAATACAAATGTAGAATATGGTAGAAATTTTAAAACAACACTAAATATTATAGGCTTCAGTATATAAAGTATTTACCAAAAACTCAATATTTTTGTAGGGGTTAAGCCCATAGATTTTGAGAAAATTTCAAAAAATATGACAATATTGTTTTAATGCCTAGTTGCATCTTGCACTAACATATGATGATGTTCAAAGAGGTGGATCCTTTGTCGTCTTCATTTATCAAGAAAATAATAACTTTTTTTTTTTTGACGTCAAAAGGCTATTCTATTACTCAAACTTGAGGTGGCCTGGGTAACCAGACCGGAATAGAACAACCAACAAAGTGTAACTCTCTACGGAAAGATCTAGCAGTCTTAGCTAAAAAATCTGCAGTCTGATTATGCGCTCGTGGAACGTAAGTGATGTTGAAGTCCGTGAAGCAGATTTGTAGCGTCTCTATTCTCTCCAATTCCGTCGCAAAGCTTGGCCACGCCTGGGGATCCTTAACCATAGCAATCAGTTCCTTACAGTATGTCCCAAAGCTCTGGCAGGTCGAGTGCTGCAGCATATTCTCCATCGCCCACCGCAGAGCTTCTACCTCCGAATGCAAGGCCGATTCCCGTCGAGTGATATTTTTTGTCCCCATAAGCTGAATATTCCCAGAGCTATCTATCCATGTCCATCCACATCCACTGAAGTTAGCTGAGAGAGTCCAAGATCCATCTAATAGACAAATATTTCCCAAACATACGGCTTGGGGTTCCTCATTCATGGTGTCCTGTGTCGCAGCTTGTACCACTTCATTAGCCTCAAACCATGCCTGGCATTCACTCTCAGCATGTCTAACCAGTTCCAGAGGATCTCTATCTATTCCTCTGAAGAGTTTTTCATTTCTAGCCTTCCAAATGAACCATATTATCCAGGGATAAGGATCCCTATCTTGCTCTTGCTCCATGATACTATTTTTCCTCCAGAACAGATAATCCATGTTTGTGTAGACGCTCGATACCGGAAAAATATTTGGCACGTCGGAGTTGAAGATAAAGACCATACTTGACGGGCTGGTGGGCTTTCGAAGATTGCATGTGTGACTGTCTCCTCTGCTTCTCCACATCTTGGGCAATAGTTGTCGCACCTCATATTACGTCTAACTAAATTCCTCGTTACTGCCACATGACCAGTCAACAACTGCCATATAAGATGACATATCTTCGTAGGGGCCTTCAATTTCCACGCAAAGCCCTGCAGTTTCGTAATACTTGGCTCCAAAACTTCCTTCTCCTCCGATAACTTCAATAAATTCTGCGCCACCCAATATCCAGATTTAACCGTGTATTGGCCACTCCTTGTAAAGTTCCAGCAGAAAGTATCTCGACGATGAGTTGAGCTTATGGCCAAACTCCTTATAAGTGGTATATCCTCTGGATGAACATAGTTCTCCAATAGTCCCACATTCCAATCCTTCACTCCCTGGTCAATAAGATCGCTTACTCTCATGTTGGGGTTCATCACAGGAGCTATGGGGGCAGCTGGCCTGGCGGGATTCGATGGAATCCATGGATCCTCCCATGCTTTAACCTCATAGCCTGAGTGTATCTTCTGTCTAATCCCCAGTAGCAGTAATTTTCTTGCAGCAGAGATGCTAGTCCACACATAGGATGGGCTACTAGTAGGGTTTACTCTCAATGGAGAGCTCAATCTGTAGTACCTCCCCGTAAGACTCGGGCCACCAGAGAATCAGGAAACTGTACTAATCTCCATAGTTGTTTAGCTAGAAGCGCCAGGTTAAACTCATGAATCAATCGGAAGCCAATTCCACCCTCTTCTCTGGATAGGCAGACTTTCTCCCATTTCGCCCAGTGTATACCTCTCTTTGGTGGATTCGAGCTCCACCAGAACTGAGCAATAGCACTTGCCAAGCTTTCACATGTCTCCAATGGGAGCAGGAAAGTTGACATGACGTATGTCGGAAGAGCGAGCAGAATTGATTTAATCAGTACTTCCTTTCCACCTTTCGAGAGCCATCTACCCGTCCATCCATTCACTCTATGCATCAGCTTATCTTTCAGGAATGCAAAAAGCTTGCATTTAGAGCCGCTTATATCCTCAGGGATGCCTAAGTACGTTCCCATTCCTCCTTCATTCTGTATCCCAAGGGCATCTTTAATCTCTTGTCTTGTATTTGCATTAATCCGCTTACCAAAGAGTAAGGAGGACTTGTCAAAGTCGATGCATTGACCAGATGCTTTACCATATCTCCTGACTACTTTCATTACTTCTTCACATTCACGGGGCTCCGCCTTACAGAAGAAAAGGCTATCATCAGCAAAGAGAAGGTGGGATACCGACGGACACGTGCGTGTAACACGCATCCCTGTTATCTTCCCTTGTATCTCTGCATGATTAAGAAGGCTAGCGAGCGCTTCCGTGCATAGAATAAAAATGAAAGGAGACAAAGGATCTCCTTGTCTTAGTCCTCTACCTGGACTAATATTCCCTCTTGGCTCTCCATTCATGAGAACCTTATATTTCACCGATGTAATGCATCGCATGACCCAGCCGATCCAAGTTTCTGAGAATCCCATTTTACGCAGGACAGATTCAATAAACGACCACTCCATCCTATCATATGCTTTGCTCATATCAGTCTTGATAGCCATCCTTTTATTTCGTCCACTGGGTTTCGTTCTCAATGCATGGAACATTTCCTGGGCAATCATAACATTATCCGAAATCTGTCTCCCAGCAACAAAGGCTGACTGGGTTTCCGATATCAGACCTGGAAGCACTTTTTTCAACCTCTGGCATAAGACTTTAGAGATTATCTTGTAGCTAACGTTGCACAGACTTATGGGTCTGAATTGAGACATTGCAGTAGGCTTTGTTATCTTCGGGATGAGACATATATTTGTGTCATTCAGTCCGTTCGCCATCGTCCCCTCAAAAAGAAATTTATTAACCATAAGGGTTAAATCCTCCTTTACTATATCCCAAAATTTCTGGTAGAAAAGTGCAGTCATCCCATCGGGTCCTGGAGCTTTCTCTGGGTGCATGGCAAAAAGCGCTAATTTGACTTCCCATTCAGAGACCGGAGCAGTAAGGTCGTCATTCATAGCACCAGTTATTGTTGTTGGCACCTGAGCTAGCGCCTCCTCAATTTCCTCCGGGTTCGATGATTCAAAAATCTGCCTGAAGTAACTAGTAGCAATGACTACAAGTCCTTCATCATCCTCGATAATGTTCCCATTCTCGTCCAGGAGCTGTGTAATCTTATTCCTTGCTCTTCTTTGCTTCGTCAATGCATGAAAGAATTTTGTGTTTCTATCCCCCTCTCTCAGCCAAAACACCCGACTCTTCTGCTTCCAAAACATCTCCTCCGCTTTAAGAGCATGTGAGAGTTCCTTCAGAGCTGCTGCAATTTCCTCAGTTGTGGCATTATCATCTGCATATAAGCCTTCCACCTTTTCTTTAAGCTCTTCCACCAATTTTGCCGAATTGACATTATTTAGCCTCCGCCATTCACTCAAGGCTCTCCTGCAGCTGGAAATATGTTCCATGATACTCGCATCAGGAGGAAGATCAGGTAATTTCCATCCCTCAAGGATAACCTGCCGTAACTCCTCATTATCCAACCATCTTTTATCAAATTTAAACTTTTTGGATCTTCTCTTTGGCTTTATGAGTATATCTGCAAGAATCGGACGATGGTCCGATCCCCATAGCCTCATGTACTTGACATTCGAGTGTGGAAACTTCTCATGCCAGTCCGCATTTCCTACCGCTCTGTCTAAACGACATCGAACAGTTGATCCTCCAGCTCTCTTCCCTACCCAAGAAAGCATATCTCCCGTGAATGGAAACTCTAACATGCCACAATCATTAAGCATCTGCTTAAAAGGAAGGAAAGAGCTATCCGGGCGTTGTCTTCCACCTGTCTTTTCATTGTGACATGTTATCTCATTGAAATCTCCTATCATAAACCAAGGTCCATTTCTTGTTGTTGAGAAACGCGTAAGACGTTCCCAAACTTGATCTCGTCTTTCCAGTACAGGGTCACCATAAACAAACGTCATATAGACTTTTATTCCATTAATGATTGCCTCAATGTCAATCATACGATTATTCGAAAACAAAACATTAACTTGAAATTCATCCATAAAAAACAAAGCTAAACCTCCGCTGAGTCCAAGTGGCTCAACAGTAAACAAATGATCAAATCCTAAGTCGGTCTGCATGTTTTGCAACAGCAGCCTTCTGTTCTTCGTCTCAGAAAGAAACACAAGTCCTGGGCGATGCTTCTGACACATCTCCGTAA
The DNA here is from genome assembly GCF_000309985.2 of Brassica rapa. Taxonomy (NCBI): domain Eukaryota; kingdom Viridiplantae; phylum Streptophyta; class Magnoliopsida; order Brassicales; family Brassicaceae; genus Brassica; species Brassica rapa. The sequence goes on from NW_022610937.1 coordinate 9,412, forward strand.
GACGTCGAACTGTGAGGTCGTTTCCAATCCCTCTACAGTTCCAACTGAGCGTCTTCATTGATCAAAGTGGGATGGGTTTTTGGATCCCATCGAACCATCATCCTTTGAAGAGCCGGTTCTCTTCCTCGAGCTATGGTGGTGGCGCCTTGAGCCTCCAGTCCCACCAGACTCACGAAATACAAGAGACGAACCATCACTCTTTGATCTCTTCTGTGGAGATCCTCGAAGAAGAATCTCAAATTTCTTTTTCTGAATGCCCAAAGGAGCACTCGACTTGTAGCCATGCTTACCATGTCTCGATGATCTACCAGACATCCTTTGTGATTTCTGATCAGTACGACGAACTTCGCTTCCCTGCCTGCACTTGGCTTCCATTTCCGCGAGCTTCACTCCCATCAAATCACCATCTAGCATCTCACTATCCATCAAACCATCATCTAGCTGCTCCGTAATATCCATATCGTCGAGTGCTTCGATCACCTGATCATTCTCCGTAGTTGGTTTTGGATCCTGCTCCGTCAAAGTATCAAAAGCTAGAGACCGAGGAGTCCCTTTTAGACGTTTTGTTACATTCCCATCTAAGCCATCTCCCCGGGAAGGCGTGACAATAGTACTGGCTATTCTCCTCGTACCAGTACTACCCAAGCCTCTCTGTTCAGGACTCGTACGCACTGGAGACTGCAGTGGAGGAACCTCGCAATCAGCCTGCACGCTCTTAGCACGTTCCCTCGGCGGTGGAGAGGCCCGTTGCCTTTGGTGATCATCTCGGCCATCAGCACGATCCAGCGATACACGCACCAGCCGATCCCGTACCACATTCCCATCATAGCGGGCCTGGGACTGGGACTTCTTCTCACGCCAGGTTGCACCAATGTGCCTGGCGTAAGGCTTTGCCTCCTCTCGCGCACCCCCATACTTCTTCCTCCAAGACAGATCATCCCGCCGGCGAACAACCCTATCCGCATGGCCCTTATGATCCTCACGGGGGTTATTCAAGTCATGTCTTCGGTCTTCATTGGCATACCTCCCAGTAGCATAGCTAGACTGCTTAAGATATGGACCAGCCAACGCTTTCGAGTGTAGCGCAGTGGGTTCCTTCTTAGCCAATGGTTTTGAGTACTGCTGTGGCCCACGCTCCTGCAGCTGAACCCGCGCAAAGACGCCTTGTCGCTGTATCGAAGGACAATGCTCCTTCTCATGTGTGAGCATACCACAAGTAGAACAATGCTTAAACAACATTTTGTACTTGATTTCAATCGTAACCTCATCTCCCTCCGGAGATTCAGCCTTCCGTGCAAACTTTAGTGGCCTACGCGAGTCAAAATCTAACAGCATTCTGCCTTCAATCAGCTCTATTGTGTCCTGATGAACATGTCCCAGCCGGGAACCTATTTCTCTCAGGTTATTCTCAGTCCATAGGTGCAGAGGTACACCAATCAGTCTAGTCCAGAATGGTACTATCCAAGGATAGTCATCATGAACAATAGGCTCCCATCGAACCAGCACAAACATGCAGAAGTTGAAGTGAAACGGACCCTGTCGAAGAACAGAGTTTAGCTCCTCTTCTGTGGAAAAGTTGAGTAAAAACTTTCCATTTCCCAAGTCATTTGCAGTGATGCGATCCTCCAATCCCCATTGAACCGGCATTTTCTGGAGGAGTTTCTCCACGCTTTGTTTTTTCGGGTTCAGGATCTTTCCGATCAGAGACAGCTTGAACTCATTAATGTTTTGGGAGACATCATGATCCGTTAACTTGATCGGTTCATCATCATCCTCATAGAGGATTCCCTTGCCTTTGATATCAGCCATATGGGCTGAAGTGGAATGGTACGAAGATCCCATTCGAGCAACAGTGCTCCCGCTTCAAAATGATCAGTAGAACCTTGCTAATCGATCGCTCGAACGAGCAGAGCGATGAAGAGATCACACAGCAGGGAACGAAACAGAACCAACCGTGATCACACGACAGTGAACCGGGATCAATGATCTCACGTCAACGAATGTGAAGATCTGATATTGCTCGGCAATGAACCAGAGCCAATGACCGTGATCACACAGCAGTGAACCGGATGCAATGATCGCACGGCAACGGACGGGAAGATCTGGTATTGCACAGAGAAGATCAAGAGATCGGCAACGCACAGATCCTGTTGATGAAGAAGAGAGGGAGACTCCAATGAGAGACTCAACCCTTGCTGCCGTGAGAGATACGCCAGTGAAGATCGAACGGGATGGAGTATCTGATGGGAAGCTTCCTAAAACCAGGGTGATCCACACGCCAAAGAACGTGTCGACCAGGTGAAGATCAAAACTTCAATGGAAGTTGGTGATCTGATGAATCGCCATTGGAGTCACCACAGAAGCCCTAGCCGCACATATATTTTTCTCATTGAAAAAAAAAAAAAATAATAACTTTATAGTGGTTATTCCATCGATTTAGGGAGTATTATGAAGTTTTATTAAATTATTTAATAAAAACAATTGAAAGATGCTCATTTACCATGAAAAAGAGTTTAGCATACATTAATACAAATGTAGAATATGGTATAAATTTTAAAACAACACTTAAGATTATAGGCTCCAGTATATAAAGTATTTAACAAAAACTCAATATTTTTGTAGGGGTTAGCCCATAGATTTTGAGAAAATTTCAAAAAAATATGACAATATTTTTTTAATGCTTAGTTGCATCCTGCACTAACATATGATGATGTTCAAAGAGGTTTGGAGCTTTTATGCTCTCCGTTTATCAAGAAAATAATAATTTTATATTGGCTATTCCATCGATTTAGGGGATATTATGAAGTTTTACTAAATTAATTGATAAAAACAATTGAACGATGCTCATTTACCATGAAATAGAGTTTAGCATACATTAATACAAATGTAGAATATGGTAGAAATTTTAAAACAACACTAAAGATTATAGGCTTCAGTATATAAAGTATTTACCAAAAACTCAATATTTTTGTAGGGGTTAGCCCATAGATTTTGAGAAAATTTCAAAAAATATGACAATATTGTTTTAATGCCTAGTTGCATCATGCACTAACATATGATGATGTTCAAAGAGGTTTGGAGCCTTTGTCGTCTCCGTTTATCAAGAAAATAATGACTTTATAGTGGTTATTCATCGATTTAGGGAGTATTATGAAGTTTTATTAAATTATTTGATAAAAACAATTGAAAGATGCTCATTTACCATGAAAAAGAGTTTAGCATACATTAATACAAATGTAGAATATGGTATAAATTTTAAAACAACACTAAAGATTATAGGCTTCAGTATATAAAGTATTTACCAAAAACTCAATATTTTTGTAGGGGTTAGCCCATAGATTTTGAGAAAATTTCAAAAAATATGACAATATTGTTTTAATGCCTAGTTGCATCCTGCACTAACAAATGATGATGTTCAAAGAGGTTTGGAGCTTTTGTCGTCTCCGTTTATCAAGAAAATAATAATTTTATAGTGGTTATTCCATCGATTTAGGAGGTATTATGAAGTTTTACTAAATTAATTTATAAAAACCCTTGAACGATGCTCATTTTGCATGAAAAAGAGTTAAGCATACATTAATACAAATGTAGAATATGGTATAAATTTCAAAACAACACTAAAGATTATAAGCTTCAGTATACAAAGTATTTACCAAAAACTCAATATTTTTGTAGGGGTTAGCCCATAGATTTTGAGAAAATTTCAAAAAATATGACAATATTGTTTTAGTGCCTAGTTGCATCCTGCACTAACATATGATGATGTTCAAAGAGGTTTGGAGCTTTTGTCGTCTCCGTTTATCAAGAAAAGAATAACTTTATAGTGGTTATTCCATCGATTTAGGGAGTATTATGAAGTTTTACTAAATTAATTGATAAAAACCATTGAACGATGCTCATTTACCATGAAAAAGAGTTTAGCATACATTAATACAAATGTAGAATATGGTAGAAATTTTAAAACAACACTAAAGATTATAGGCTTCAGTATATAAAGTATTTACCAAAAACTCAATATTTTTGTAGGGGTTAGCCCATAGATTTTGAGAAAATTTCAAAAATATGACAATATTGTTTTAGTGCCTAGTTGCATCTTGCACTAACAAATGATGATGTTCAAAGAGGTTTGGAGCATTTGTCGTCACCGTTTATCAAGAAAAGAATAATTTTATAGTGGTTATTCCATCGATTTAGGAGGTATTATGAAGTTTTACTAAAATTAATTGATAAGAACCATTGAAAGATGCTCATTTACCATGAAAATGAGTTTAGCATACATTAATACAAATGTAGAATATGGTAGAAATTTCAAAACAACACTAAAGAGTACAGGCTTCAGTATATAAAGTATTTACCAAAAACTCAATATTTTTGTAGGGGTTAGCCCATAGATTTTGAGAAAATTTCAAAAAATATGACAATATTGTTTTATTGCCTAGTTGCATCATGAACTAACATATGATGATGTTCAAAGAGGTTTGGAGCCTTTGTGCTCTCCGTTTATCAAGAAAATAATAATTTTATAGTGGTTATTCCATCGATTTAGGAGGTATTATGAAGTTTTACTAAATTAATTGATATAAACCATTGAACGATGCTCATTTTGCATGAAAAAGAGTTTAGAATACATTAATACAAATGTAGAATATGGTTGAAATTTTAATACAACACTAAAGATTATAGGCTTCAGTATATAAAGTATTTACCAAAAACTCAATATTTTTGTAGGGGTTAGCCCATAGATTTTGAGAAAATTTCAAAAAATATGAAATATTGTTTTAGTGCCTAGTTGCATCCTGCACTAACAAATGATGATGTTCAAAGAGGTTTGGAGCTTTTGTCGTCTCCGTTTAACAAGAAAATAATAATTTTATAGTGGTTATTCCATCGATTTAGGAGGTATTATGAAGTTTTACTAAATTAATTGATAAAAACCATTGAACGATGCTCATTTACCATGAAAAAGAGTTTAGCATACATTAATACAAATGTAGAATATGGTATAAATTTTAAAACAACACTAAAGATTATAGGCTTCAGTATATAAAGTATTTACCAAAAACTCAATATTTTTGTAGGGGTTAGCCCATTGATTTTTAGAAAATTTCAAAAAATATGACAATATTGTTTTAGTGCCTAGTTGCATCCTGCACTAACATATGATGATGTTCAAAGAGGTTTGGAGCTTTTGTCGTCTCCGTTTATCAAGAAAATAATAACTTTATAGTGGTTATTCCATCGATTTAGGGAGTATTATGAAGTTTTACTAAATTAATTGATAAAAACCATTGAACGATGCTCATTTACCATGAAAAAGAGTTTAGCATACATTAATACAAATGTAGAATATGGTAGAAATTTTAAAACAACACTAAAGATTATAGGCTTCAGTATATAAAGTATTTACCAAAAACTCAATATTTTTGTAGGGGTTAGCCCATAGATTTTGAGAAAATTTCAAAAAATATGACAATATTGTTTTAGTGCCTAGTTGCATCCTGCACTAACAAATGATGATGTTCAAAGAGGTTTGGAGCATTTGTCGTCTCCGTTTATCAAGAAAATAATAATTTTATAGTGGTTATTCCATTGATTTAGGAGGTATTATGAAGTTTTTCTAAATTAATTGATAAGAACCATTGAACGATGCTCATTTACCATGAAAAAGAGTTTAGCATACATTAATACTAATGTAGAATATGGTAGAAATTTCAAAACAACACTAAAGATTACAGGTTTCAGTATATAAAGTATTTACCAAAAACTCAATATTTTTGTAGGGGTTAGCCCATTGATTTTGAGAAAATTTCAAAAAATATGACAATATTGTTTTAATGCCTAGTTGCATCCTGAACTAACATATGATGATGTTCAAAGAGGTTTGGAGCCTTTGTGCTCTCCGTTTATCAAGAAAATAATAATTTTATAGTGGTTATTCCATCGATTTAGGAGGTATTATGAAGTTTTACTAAATTAATTGATAAAAACCATTGAACGATGCTCATTTTGCATGAAAAAGAGTTTAGCATACATTAATACAAATGTAGAATATGGTTGAAATTTTAAAACAACACTAAAGATTATAGGCTTCAGTATATAAAGTATTTACCAAAAACTCAATATTTTTGTAGGGGTTAGCCCATAGATTTTGAGAAAATTTCAAAAAATATGACAATATTGTTTTAGTGCCTAGTTGCATCCTGCACTAACATATGATGATGTTCAAAGAGGTTTGGAGCTTTTGTCGTCTCCGTTTATCAAGAAAATAATAATTTTATAGTGGTTATTCCATCGATTTAGGAGGTATTATGAAGTTTTACTAAATTAATTGATAAAAACCATTGAACGATGCTCATTTACCATGAAAAAGAGTTTAGCATACATTAATACAAATGTAGAATATGGTAGAAATTTTAAAACAACACTAAAGATTATAGGCTTCAGTATACAAAGTATTTACCAAAAACTCAATATTTTTGTAGGGGTTAGCCCATAGATTTTTAGAAAATTTCAAAAAATATGACAATATTGTTTTAGTGCCTAGTTGCATCCTGCACTAACAAATGATGATGTTCAAAGAGGTTTGGAGCTTTTGTCGTCTCCGTTTATCAAGAAAATAATAATTTTATAGTGGTTATTCCATCGATTTAGGAGTTATTATGAAGTTTTACTAAATTAATTGATAAAAACCATTGAACGATGCTCATTTACCATGAAAAAGAGTTTAGCATACATTAATACAAATTTAGAATATGGTAGAAATTTTAAAACAACACTAAAGATTATAGGCTTCAGTATATAAAGTATTTACCAAAAACTCAATATTTTTGTAGGGGTTAGCCCATAGATTTTGAGAAAATTTCAAAAATATGACAATATTGTTTTAGTGCCTAGTTTCATCCTGCACTAACAAATGATGATGTTCAAAGAGGTTTGGAGCCTTTGTCGTCTCCGTTTATCAAGAAAATAATAATTTTATAGTGGTTATTCCATCGATTTAGGAGGTATTATGAAGTTTTACTAAATTAATTGATAAAAACCATTGAACGATGCTCATTTACCATGAAAAAGAGTTTAGCATACATTAATACAAATGTAGAATATGGTAGAAATTTCAAAACAACACTAAAGATTATAGGCTTCAGTATATAAAGTATTTACCAAAAACTCAATATTTTTGTAGGGGTTAGCCCATAGATTTTGAGAAAATTTCAAAAAATATGACAATATTGTTTTAATGCCTAGTTGCATCCTGAACTAACATATGATGATGTTCAAAGAGGTTTGGAGCCTTTGTGCTCTCCGTTTATCAAGAAAATAATAATTTTATAGTGGTTATTCCATCGATTTAGGAGGTATTATGAAGTTTTACTAAATTAATTGATAAAAACCATTGAACGATGCTCATTTTGCATGAAAAAGAGTTTAGAATACATTAATACAAATGTAGAATATGGTTGAAATTTTAAAACAACACTAAAGATTATAGGCTTCAGTATATAAAGTATTTACCAAAAACTCAATATTTTTGTAGGGGTTAGCCCATAGATTTTGAGAAAATTTCAAAAAATATGAAAATATTGTTTTAATGCCTAGCTGCATCCTGCACTAACATATAATGATGTTCAAAGAGGTTTTGAGCTTTTGTCGTCTCCGTTTATCAAGGAAATAATACTTTTATAGTGGTTATTCCATCGATTTAGGAGGTATTATGAAGTTTTACTAAATTAATTGATAAAAACCATTGAACGATGCTCATTTACCATGAAAAAGAGTTTAGCATACATTAATACAAATGTAGAATATGGTATAAATTTTAAAACAACACTAAAGATTATAAGCTTCAGTATACAAAGTATTTACCAAAAACTCAATATTTTTGTAGGGGTTAGCCCATTGATTTTTAGAAAATTTCAAAAAATATGACAATATTGTTTTAGTGCCTAGTTGCATCCTGCACTAACAAATGATGATGTTCAAAGAGGTTTGGAGCTTTTGTCGTCTCCGTTTATCAAGAAAAGAATAACTTTATAGTGGTTATTCCATCGATTTAGAGAGTATTATGAAGTTTTACTAAATTAATTGATAAAAACCATTGAACGATGCTCATTTACCATGAAAAAGAGTTTAGCATACATTAATACAAATTTAGAATATGGTAGAAATTTTAAAACAACACTAAAGATTATAGGCTTCAGTATATAAAGTATTTACCAAAAACTCAATATTTTTGTAGGGGTTAGCCCATAGATTTTGAGAAAATTTCAAAAAATATGACAATATTGTTTTAGTGCCTAGTTGCATCTGCACTAACAATGATGATGTTCAAAGAGGTTTGGAGCCTTTGTCGTCTCCGTTTATCAAGAAAAGAATAATTTTATAGTGGTTATTCCATCGATTTAGGAGGTATTATGAAGTTTTACTAAATTAATTGATAAAACCATTGAAAGATGCTCATTTACCATGAAAAAGAGTTTAGCATACATTAATACAAATGTAGAATATGGTAGAAATTTCAAAACAACACTAAAGAGTATAGGCTTCAGTATATAAGTATTTACCAAAAACTCAATATTTTTGTAGGGGTTAGCCATAGATTTTGAGAAAATTTCAAAAAATATGACAATATTGTTTTAATGCCTAGTTTGCATCATGAACTAACATATGATGATGTTCAAAGAGGTTTGGAGCCTTTGTGCTCTCCGTTTATCAAGAAAATAATAATTTTATAGTGGTTATTCCATCGATTTAGGAGGTATTATGAAGTTTTACTAAAATTAATTGATATAACCATTGAACGATGCTCATTTTGCATGAAAAAGAGTTAGCATACATTAATACAAATGTAGAATATGGTTGAAATTTAAATACAAACTAAAGATTATAGGCTTCAGTATATAAAGTATTTACCAAAAACTCAATATTTTGTAGGGGTTAGCCCATAGATTTTGAGAAAATTTCAAAAATATGAAAAATATTGTTTTATGCCTATTGCATCCTGCACTAACAAATGATGATGTTCAAAGAGGTTTGGAGTTTTGTCGTCTCCGTTTATCAAGAAAAATAATAATTTTATAGTGGTTATTCCATCGATTTAGGAGTATTATGAAGTTTTACTAAAAATTAATTGATAAAAACCATTGAACGATGCTCATTTACCATGAAAAGAGTTTAGCATACATTAATACAAATGTAGAATATGGTAGAAAATTTTAAAACAACACTAAAGATTATAGGCTTCAGTATACAAAGTATTTACCAAAAACTCAATATTTTTGTAGGGGTTAGCCCATAGATTTTTAGAAAATTTCAAAAAATATGACAATATTGTTTTTTAGTGCCTAGTTGCATCCTGCACTAACATATGATGATGTTCAAAGAGGTTTGGAGCTTTGTCGTCTCCGTTTATCAAGAAAATAATAACTTTATAGGGTTATTCCATCGATTTAGGAGTATTATGAAGTTTTACTAAATTAATTGATAAAAACCATTGAACGATGCTCATTTACCATGAAAAAGAGTTTAGCATACATTAATACAAATGTAGAATATGGTAGAAATTTTAAAACAACACTAAAGATTATAGGCTTCAGTATATAAAGTATTTACCAAAAACTCAATATTTTTGTAGGGGTTAAGCCCATAGATTTTGAGAAAATTTCAAAAATATGACATAATTGTTTTAGTGCCTAGTTGCATCCTGCACTAACAATGATGATGTTCAAAGAGGTTTGGAGCCTTTGTCGTCTCCGTTTATCAAGAAAATAATATTTATAGTGGTTATTCCATCGATTTAGGAGTATTATGAAGTTTTACTAAATTAATTGATAAAACCCATTGAACGATGCTCATTACCATGAAAAAGAGTTTTAGCATACATTAATACAAATGTAGAATATGGTAGAAATTTCAAAACAACACTAAAGAGATAGGCTTCAGTATATAAAGTATTTACCAAAAACTCAATATTTTTGTAGGGGTTAGCCCATATTTTGAGAAAATTTCAAAAAATATGACAATATGGTTTTTAATGCCTAGTTGCATCCTGCACTAACATATGAATGATGTTCAAAGAGGTTTGGAGCCTTTGTCGTCTCCGTTTATCAAGAAAAATAATTTTATAGTGGTTATTCCATCGATTTAGGAGGTATATGAAGGTTTACTAAATTAATTGATAAAAACCATTGAACGATGCTCATTTACCATGAAAAAGAGTTTAGCATACATTAATACAAATGTAGAATATGGTAAGAATTTTAAAAACAACACTAAAGATTATAGGCTTCAGTATATAAAGTATTTACCAAAAACTCAATATTTTTGTAGGGGTTAGCCCATAGATTTTGAGAAAATTTCAAAAATATGACAATATTGTTTTAGTGCCTAGTTGCATCCTGAACTAACATATGATGATGTTCAAAGAGGTTTGGAGCATTTTGTCGTCTCCGTTACAAGAAACTAATAATTTTATAGTGGTTATTCCATCGATTTAGGAGTATTATGAAGTTTTACAAATTAATTGATAAAAACCATTGAACGATGCTCATTTTGCATAAAAGAGTTTAGAATACATTATAGCAAATGAGAATGGTAGAAATTTTAAAAAACACTAAAGATTATAGCTTAGTATATAAAGTATTTACCAAAAACTCAAATATTTTTGTAGGGGTTAGCCCATAGATTTTGAGAAAATTTCAAAAAATAGTGACAAATATTGTTTAATGCCTAGTTGCATCCTGCACTAACAAATGATAGGGTTCAAAGAGGTTTTTGAGCTTTTGTCGTCTCCGTTTATCAAGAAATAATAATTTATAGTGGTTATTCCATCGATTTAGGGAGTATTATGAAGTTTTACTAAATTAATTGATAAAAACCATTGAACGATGCTCATTTACCATGAAAAGATGTTTAGCATACATTAATACAAATGTAGAATATGGTAGAAATTTCAAAACAACACTAAAGATTATAGGCTTCAGTAATACAAGTATTTACCAAAACTCAATATTTTTGTAGGGGTTTAGCCCATAGATTTTTAGAAAATTTCAAAAAATATGACAATATTGTTTTATGCCTAGTTGCATCCTGCAC
>NW_022610938.1:0-57500 GCF_000309985.2 Brassica rapa
TGTGCTGACGGACACACACAGACACACACGGACATACATGTACAGCCACGAACTTCCTATGTGTGCTGACGGACACACACGGATAGCCACGGACGTCCTGTGTGTGCTGACGAACACCCACAGACGTCCTGTGTGTACTGAACAGACAGCCCAAGTGGGCCAAAATCAACCAAACAGTCCACAGGAAGGGCAGCGTGCTGAGTCCAAGGACCAGCGGCTGATATGTGTACTGATGGATAGCCACGGACTTCCTGTGTGTGCTGACGGACACACACGGACGTCCTGTGTCTGTTGACAGAGACACACAGACGTCATGTGTGTGCTGACGGAGACACACGGACGTCCTGTGTGTGCTGACGGACAGCCACAACGTCCTGTGTGTGCGGCGGACACCCACAGATACACGCGGAACACACGGACGCCACATACATCATGTGTGTGCTAACGGACAGCCACGGACAGCCACAGACGTCCTGTTGTGCTAGCGGACACCCCAGACGTCCTGTGATTACTGAAAGACAGCCCACGTGGGCCAAAATCACCCAAACAGTCCACGAGAAGGGCCAGTGTGCTGAGTCCGAGGACCAACGTGCTGATATGTGTACTGATGGACAGCCACGGACGTCATGTGTGTGCTGACGGCCACAGACGGACACACACGGACACACACGGACAGCCACAGATGTCCTGTGTGTGCTGGTGGACACCCACGGACGTCCTGTGTGTACTGACCAGACAGCCCACGGGGGCCAAATCACCCGAACATCCACGGGAAGGGTCAGCGTGCTGAGTCCAAGGACCAACGTGCTGATATGTGTTGATGGACAGCCACGGACGTCCGGTGTGTGCTGATGGACACACACGAACAGCCCGGGACATCTTGTGTGCTGACGGACACACACGGACGTCCTATGTGTGCTGACGGACACCGACGGACGTCCTGTGTGTACTGACCAGACAGCCCTGGGCCCAAATCACCCGAACAGTACACGGGATAGGGTCAGCGTGCTGAGTCCGGACCAATGTGCTGATATGTGTACTGAGACAGCCACGGATGTCCTGTGTGTGCTGACGGACACAGACGGACACAACACGAACACACGGACAGCCACAGACGTCCTGTGTGTGCTGACAGACACAGACGAACACACACGAACACATGGATATCCACTGACGTCCTGTGTGTGCTGGTGGACACCCATGGACGTCCTGTGTGTACTGAACAGACAGCACACTTGAGACAAAATCACCCAAACAGTCCACGGGAAGGGCCAGCTAGCAGAGTCCAACGACCAACGTGCTGATATGTGTACTGAAGGACAGCCACGGACGTCCTGTGTGTGCTGACGGACACAGACGGACACACACGGAAAGCCACGGATGTCCTGTGTGTGCTGGCGGACACCCACAGACGTCTTGTGTGTACTGAACAGACAGCCCACGAGGGCCAAAATCACCCAAACAGTCCACAAGAAGGGTCAGCGTGCGGAGTCCAAGGACCAACGTGGTGATATGTGTACTGATGGACAGCCACGGATGTCATGTGTGTGCTGACGGACACACACGGACACACACGGACATACATGTACAGCCACGAACGTCCTATGTGTGCTGACGGACACACACGGATAGCCACGGACGTCCTGTGTGTGCTGACGAACACCCACAGACGTCCTGTGTGTACTGAACAGACAGCCCAAGTGGGCCAAAATCAACCAAACAGTCCACAGGAAGGGCCAGCGTGCTGAGTCCAAGGACCAGCGCGCTGATATGTGTACTGATGGATAGCCACGGACTTCCTGTGTGTGCTGACGGACACACACGGACGTCCTGTGTGTGTTGACAGAGACACACAGACGTCATGTGTGTGCTGACGGAGACACACGGACGTCCTGTGTGTGCTGACGGACAGCCACGAACGTCCTGTGTGTGCTGGCGGACACCCACAGGTACACGCGGACACACGCGGACAGCCACATACATCATGTGTGTGCTAACGGACAGCCACGGACAGCCACAGACGTCCTGTTTGTGCTAGCGGACACCCACAGACGTCCTGTGATTAATGAAAAGACAGCCCACGTGGGCCAAAATCACCCAAACAGTCCACGAGAAGGGCCAGTGTGCTGAGTCCAAGGACCAACGTGCTGATATGTGTACTGATGGACAGCCACGGACGTCATGTGTGTGCTGACGGCCACAGACGGACACACACGGACACACACGGACAGCCACAGATGTCCTGTGTGTGCTGGTGGACACCCACGGACGTCCTGTGTGTACTGACCAGACAGCCCACGGGGGCCAAAATCACCCGAACAGTCCACGGGAAGGGTCAGCGTGCTGAGTCCAAGGACCAACGTGCTGATATGTGTATTGATGGACAGCCACGGACGTCCGGTGTGTGCTGATGGACACACACGAACAGCCCGGGACATCTTGTGTGCTGACGGACACACACGGACGTCCTATGTGTGCTGACGGACACCGACGGACGTCCTGTGTGTACTGACCAGACAGCCCACGTGGGCCAAAATCACCCGAACAGTACACGGGATAGGGTCAGCGTGCTGAGTCCGAGGACCAATGTGCTGATATGTGTACTGAAGGACAGCCACGGATGTCCTGTGTGTGCTGACGGACACAGACGGACACACACGAACACACGGACAGCCACAGACGTCCTGTGTGTGCTGACAGACACAGACGAACACACACGAACACATGGATATCCACTGACGTCCTGTGTGTGCTGGTGGACACCCATGGACGTCCTGTGTGTACTGAACAGACAGCCCACTTGAGACAAAATCACCCAAACAGTCCACGGGAAGGGCCAGCTAGCAGAGTCCAACGACCAACGTGCTGATATGTGTACTGAAGGACAGCCACGGACGTCCTGTGTGTGCTGACGGACACAGACGGACACACACGGAAAGCCACGGACGTCCTGTGTGTGCTGGCGGACACCCACAGACGTCCTGTGTGTACTGAACAGACAGCCCACGAGGGCCAAAATCACCCAAACAGTCCACAAGAAGGGTCAGCGTGCGGAGTCCAAGGACCAACGTGGTGATATGTGTACTGATGGACAGCCACGGATGTCATGTGTGTGCTGACGGACACACACGGACACACACGGACATACATGTACAGCCACGAACGTCCTATGTGTGCTGACGGACACTCACGGATAGCCACGGACATCCTGTGTGTGCTGACGAACACCCACAGACGTCCTGTGTGTACTGAACAGACAGCCCAAGTGGGCCAAAATCAACCAAACAGTCCACAGGAAGGGCCAGCGTGCTGAGTCCAAGGACCAGCGTGCTGATATGTGTACTGATGGATAGCCACGGACTTCCTGTGTGTGCTGACGGACACACACGGACGTCCTGTGTGTGTTGACAGAGACACACAGACGTCATGTGTGTGCTGACGGAGACACACGGACGTCCTGTGTGTTCTGACGGACAGCCACGAACGTCCTGTGTGTGCTGGCGGACACGCACAGATACACGCGGACACACACGGACTGCCACATACATCATGTGTGTGCTAACGGACAGCCACGGACAGCCACAGACGTCCTGTTTGTGCTAGCGGACACCCACAGACGTCCTGTGTTTACTGAAAAGACAGCCCACGTGGGCCAAAATCACCCAAACAGTCCACGAGAAGGGCCAGTGTGCTGAGTCCGAGGACCAACGTGCTGATATGTGTACTGATGGACAGCCACGGACGTCATGTGTGTGCTGACGGCCACAGACGGACACACACGGACACACACGGACACACACGGACAGCCACAGATGTCCTGTGTGTGCTGGTGGACACCCACGGACGTCCTGTGTGTACTGACCAGACAGCCCACGGGGGCCAAAATCACCCGAACAGTCCACGGGAAGGGTCAGCGTGCTGAGTCCAAGGACCAACGTGCTGATATGTGTATTGATGGACAGCCACGGACGTCCGGTGTGTGCTGATGGACACACACGAACAGCCCAGGACATCTTGTGTGCTGACGGACACAGACGGACGTCCTATGTGTGCTGACGGACACCCACGGACGTCCTGTGTGTACTGACCAGACAGCCCACGTGGGCCAAAATCACCCGAACAGTCCACAGGATAGGGTCAGCGTGCTGAGTCCAAGGACCAATGTGCTGATATGTGTACTGAGGGACAGCCACGGATGTCCTGTGTGTGCTGACGGACACAGACGGACACACACGAACACACGGACAGCCACGGACGTCCTGTGTGTGCTGACAGACACAGACAAACACACACGAACACACGGACAGCCACTGACGTCCTGAGTGTGCTGGTGGACACCCACGGACGTCCTGTGTGTACTGAACAGACAGCCCACGAGGGCCAAAAGCACCCGAACAGACCACCGGAAGGGTCAGCATGCTGAGTCCAAGGGCCATGGACGTCATGTCTGTGCTGACAGACACACACACACAGCCACGAACGTCCTGTGTGTACTGAACAGACAGCCCACGTGGGCCAAAATCACCCAAACAGTCCACGGGAAGGGCTAGGGTGTTGAGTCCAAGGAACAGCGTGCTGATATGTGTACTGACGGACAGCCACGGACGTCCTGTGTGTGTTGACGGACACACACAGACACACACGAACGTCCTGTGTGTGCTGACGGACACACACGGACGTCCTGTGTGTGCTGACGGACACACACGGACGTCCTGTGTGTGCTGACAGACACACACGGACGTCCTGTGTGTGCTGACAGACACACACGGACGTCCTGTGTGTGCTGACAGACACACACGGACGTCCTGTATGTGCTAACGGACAGCCACAGACAGGTACAGATGTCATGTGTGTGCTGACGGACACCCCCGGATGTCCTGTGTGTACTGAACAGACAGCCTACGTGGGCCAAAATCACCCAAACAGTCCACGGGAAGGGCCAGCTAGCTGAGTCCACGACCAGGGTGCTGATATGTGTACTGATCAACAGCCACAGACGTCCTGTGTGTGCTAACGGACACACACGGACAGCCACAGACAGCCACGGACGTCCTGTGCGTGCTGACAGACAGCCACGGACGTCCAGTGTGTGCTGCGGACACCCACGAACTTCCTGTGTGTACTGAACAGACAGCCCACGTGGGCCAAAATCACCCAAACAGTCCACAGGGAGGGTCATCGTGCTGAGTCCAAGGACCAACGTGCTGATATGTGTACTGGTGGACAGCCACGAATTTCCTGTGTGGGCTGACGGACAGCCACAGACGTCCTGTTTGTGCTGATGGACACACACAGACGTTCTGTGTGTGCTGACGGACCCACACGGACACACACGGACACACACGGACACAGACGGACATACACGGACATCCACGGACGTCCTGTGTGTGCTGACCGACATCCACGGACGTCCTGTGTATGCTGGCGGACACCCACGGACGTCCTGTGTGTGCTGGCGGACACCCACGGACGTCCTGTGAGTACTGAACAGACAGCCCCTGTGGACCAAAATCACCCAAACAATCCACAGGAAGGGCCAGCATGCTGAGTCCAAGGACCAACATGCTGATATGTGTACTGATGGACAGCCACGGACATCCTATGTGTGCTGACGGACACAGACGGACTCACACGTCCTGTGTGTGCTGAAGGACACACACGGACGTCCTGTGTGTGCTGAAGGACACCCACTGACGTCTTGTGTGTCCTGATGAACACACACAGACACACACGGGGACACACAGACAGCCACGGACGTCCTGTGTGTGCTGACGGACTGCCACAGATGTCATTTGTGTGCTGGCGGACACCCACGGACATCATGTGTGTACTGAACAGACTGCTTACGTGGGCCAAAATCACCCAAACAGTCCACGGGAAGGGCCAGCGTGCTGAGTCCAAGGACCAACGTGCTGATATGTGTACTGATGGAGAGCCACGAACGTCCTGTGTGTGCTGACGGACACAGATGGACACGCACAGACACACATGGACAGCCTCATACATCATGTGTGTGCTGGCGGACACCAACAGACGTCCTATGTGTACTAAACAGACAGCCCACGTGGCCAATATCACCCAAACAATCCACGGGAAGGGTCAGCATGCTGAGTCCAAGGACCAACGTGCTGATATGTGTACTGATGGACAGCCACAGACGTCCTGTGTGTGCTGACGGAAACACACAGACACACACAGACAGCCATAGACATCCTGTGTGTTCTGACGGACACACACGGACGTCCTGTGTGTGCTGACGGACACCCACGAAAGTCCTGTGTGTACAGAATAGACAGCCCACGTTGGCCAAAATCACCTGAACATTCCACGGGAAGGGCCAGCGTGCTGAGTCCAAGGACCAGCGTGCTGATATGTGTACTGATGGACAGCCACGGACGTCATGTGTGTGCTGACGGACACACAAGGACACACACGGACAGCCACAGATGTCTTGTGTGTGCTGACGGACAGCCACGGAAAGCCACAGACGTCCTCTGTGTTATGGCGGACACCCACAGACAGCCCACGTGGGCCAAAATCACCCAAACAGTCCACAGGATGGGCTAGCGTGCTGAGTCCAAGGACCAGCATGCTGATATGTGTACTGAAGGACAGCCATGGACGTCCTGTGTAGGCTGACAGACACACACAGACATACACGATCACACACGGACGTTCTGTGTGTGCTGACGGACACAACCGGATGTCCTGTGTGTGCTGACGAACAGCCAGTGACGGCCACGACTGTAAGACCCGAACCCTGGCCTCTCGACCTGATGGAGTCCGCAGGCTTACTTATTTATTTCTTTGCTTGTTTGATCCATTTTAAGTCTTTTAGTTACTAAGTCATATTTGAATATGAGGTTCATAAACAAAGGAACAGATTGCACAGCGGAATAACAATGTATAAACTTTGTATTACTTGGAAACATGAGATTCAATACACAACTTCTTAACAGTCTCATAGACAATCACTAGTTCATCCCTAGCATCATCTAACCACACGTTACACAGTCTCTCACTGACCGAGCCTTCACGGCTCCTTGGCTTGACCAGAACCATCCTTAGTTCCTGAAACCACAACCAGATAAGCATTAATCATAACCGAAAATAGAACGGATTGATTCTACAATGCTTGGCTTGGTTCCTAGAACTTAGATAAACCTCAGTCAACATAATCATAAAACGTATGAACCTACCTATCGTATCCTAAGTCATTCAACCAACCACCCCATGTCTTAGAATCAGATAGATAGTCCAGAATAGATAAATAGAACACACGAACAGATCCGGATTGTCCCCAAAGACCAATCCGTCTAACCGGATAGAATCTAGGTGCGACCGGCCAATGAAGTCCGGCTCAATGGCCCAACGGACTCCCTTACCTGATCCGGCCTTAGGCCTGGATCCAATCGGCCGAGTAAGCCTCAAGCCTAATCCGGAAGGCTTAGCAACCGGTCAGACCTTGCGACTCTACCTTGGCTTAGACAAACCGTGACCTTGTCCTAACTAGACAAGCCATAGGCTGATCCATAAGGATCGGTCCTAACCTGTCCCGAAAGACACCGTTTGGAACATGCACCCTTTGGCCAATCATGCCTCTTGGTCCTCGTACCTTTTGATGTTCGTAACCTTTGGTATCTCGTACCTTTTGGTCACTGACACCCTTTGGCAACTCACAACCTTTGGACACTCATGACTCTTGACAACTCGTGCCCTTTGGGTCATTCCCAACCGTTCGTCCTAACCGCCCAGTCTTGGTGCGATCGGATCAACCGACTAACCGACCCGTGTCTAGGCTAGCGGTTTGATTATGTTCGGCCAAAACCTAGGGACATGTCCCTTGGGCTCAACCAACACAACCTTTCGTGTTTAACCAGAGAGAAGAGAAGAGAAACGAATTGAAACAGATAAGGAGAGCCGGATGGGATTTAGGAACCGAGCAGAGCCGCGGTGCGGTAGCATGGACCGTCTGTTCGGTCTGAAGGAGCCACGGCCCATCACATACCTTGTGAACCACGTCTGGGTTCTCCATGCTCTTCTCCTTGTCTTGATCTCCCATTCTTGACCGGGGTTAGTTCTCAAACGATCAGAGTCGCCGGAACACAACACCACCACAATCGGCCTTTCTTTTGGCCGTAACTCCCTCTTTCTCTCTACGTTTTTCTCTGAGTATTTTACTCTGGAATTGGATAATGAAATCAACAGGAGAGGCCCCATATTTATAGAAAACGAGGGGGTAAGTCTTGCCCCACGAACAGGCACGACTTGCTAGCGAACGGGCACCATCGGCCAAGGGTTGTGCCCTCTCGGCCAGTTGCATCCCATCGCCCTTTCTGATTGGGTTTGGGGTCGGTCATAAGCCCAACCCACGCCCCAAGCCTCCTGTACTTAGCCCACGGCCTTGTCCAAAGACCCAACAGCCCAAGACCTCACAGCCCGCCACTGACCCGGACCCGGACCATCGGCCTAAAACCCGAACAGTCCGTCTAGCTGAGGTGAGCTGACTCTCAGCTGCCTCAGCTGAGTGAGCTTGTAGTCCAGCTAGTGGAGCTGACTTAGTAGGGACTGAGCTGGAGTGAACTAAACCTAGCTTCATTGAGCTGGTCGAGCTACTCGTCTACTTCGTCCAGTTACCGTCTTACTTGTCCTAGCTGTCTCTTAGCTTATATAAGGTTAAGTCTAAGTTTCCTTATGTTCTTAACCTTGTTTCTCGACCATGGAATGCTTGCCTTGATGTCCTAAGACTGGCTGGTACGTTTCCTCGAACCATGGCCGTCCCGACAATCCTTTCCAGGATTGGGGGCGTGACAACTTTCCCCCACTTGTAATGGATTTGTCCTCGAATCCGGTGATGATTATACCTTGTCCCAAGACAAAATATTCCAACCGAACATATTCTAGTGTTGATCAGAGAATAGAACAAGCTTGATTCAGAACCACCAAATGACCACTTCGATGATCAAATTCCTTTGACCATCGTTGTTCAAGTCTCCCCAACTTGATAAGGATTTAACCACAAAAATCCTTTCAAGGTTACTTTTCTGGTTTCGCTTATGGCACCCTTACTTGTCTACTTCGACCATGGTCGAGGGCCCATCAAGCATCCATTCAAGTGATACTTGTAATTCCATCCAAAGACATTCCTTGTGTCACTGGCCGAACTCTCCAGGTTGCGGTCCTAGTAACCAACAAGTCTATGTCTTTCCTTTCAATAGCATCTTCTTCAGATTTTATTCTTTCTCTGATCATAGTCCAAGACTAGATCGTAATCAGTCCCTAGGAACATGCTGCATACTCGAGCCTTAGTAGATTTGGCCAATCCCCACACCACTCGATGTACCAGTCAAGTCCTCACGAACTTGTTCCAATCTTTAGGCTGCTCTTCCTACAACGAGTCCTAACAGATTGTTATGGTTCTTTGTCCTTCACGGACAATAAGGTTCGTGACCTCAGCCACAACGTACTGGATCATCCCCTTAACCGGCCACAACCTTTTCAGGCTTGGCCACATTGCGATCTTAGTCCCTCCAGACTAAAAGCACCTCAGACTTGACTTCTATCCTTCACTGGACTTTGTCATAATTCGATCCTGGTCCTTCCTTGGACTCGATCGTACTCTGGTCCTGGTCCACTCAGGGACTCGACCGTTTCACCCCTACCATAGGTCCATCTCCGAATAGGTCGTGGCCTGATCCTCGTCCATTACTGGACTTGATCATTCTCAACCGTAGGTCAAACTCCGACTTGGTTGTACTGCGACCATGGTCCTCTCTCGGACATGGTCAATTTCGGCCCTGCCATCTCGGCCGGAGCCGACAGAAACGGATTCTAGGACAGCGGAGCTGTCCCTGGTTCCAGTTCAATCATAAATGGATCCGACCTATCAGGGGGGACACCCTGTAGGGAACAGAACACACTTGGGAACTCAGACACCAACGAATCCTCAGAAAGGTCTTTCAGACAGACATAACTGTCAGGCTCTGTAGTTGTAATTGTAGCCAAAAAAGAACTGACAACCCTGTTCCAGCATCCGAATCGCTCGAACTGCTGAAACCACTACTTTCTCTTGAGCCAGACACAGACATTGGTACTGGATCGGATGAAGCCGAGTCTCCAATTGCACACAACCTTTATGGCAATCGAGAGTGGCTCGATACATTCCCAACCAGTCCATACCTAGGATCATCTCGTGATTCTTTAGGTGGACACAGACCAGATTCACAGGGAAGACCTTTCCCTGGATTTGCACTGGGATATTCGACATGAGATCTAGTGAGTTCCTGGCTTGCCCACCGACTGCCCTCACTATCCCAAAATTATCACCAGCGTACAGACAGAACAGATCCTTTCCGACCAGTCCCGGACTCACAAAACCTATGCGTAGCCCCTGCGTTGGAAAGTACGTGGGTTTTTACACCACCAATCATGAGGGTTCCTATCAGAGACCCCCATCAGAATCCCCTAGACCACATTCTAGGTTCCAGACCAAGCATTACTACTTGAATGTAAAAAGATAAATTTAGAGATTGCCAGAGATCGAATCAAAAGATCCGGAAGCTCCGTCGTCTCGTGACAGTTTATACACCCTCGGTGTTGTGGTTGGTTTGCCTTGGGACGCCTTGCCTGTGTCTCCACGGCCCTTCCCCTGACTTCCTTGCAGCTTGGGACACTCCGATTGGGAATGTCCTTGCTGGCCACAATGGAAACAAGTCATCTGGCCGCTTCTACCAGATGGGTTCGGTCGAGGACAGTTCTGAACCCCATGGTCCATGCTGCCACAATGAACACAAGCCCCCTTGGCCTTCCAGCACTCACCAGGATGGTTCCGTCCACATTTGGAACACGCAGGTCGGCCACCAGAGGTCTTGCCTCCGTCCACCCGGTCCCATTTTCTCTTTTTATCATTAGTCTTGCCCGATGGGCCTGACTGTGGCTTAGCCTTAAGCTTTGCTTCTTCAGCCAAGTTAGACTCCAACAAATCCACCCGTTCCACTTCCAGTGGGTACCTAGATGAGTAGGATTTCGGTTTGATCACACATTTGGAAAACGTCCCATACCATTCTCCTAAGCGTCTTACTATTGCAAATGCTCACACCATTCACAATAGCAATTATAATATACCTCAATCCCCAGCATACTAAGATACTTAACATCATGTTCTTCCAATGATTGGAACGAACACCCTGAGTTTCCTCATTCTTTCTTTGGACGGATTCAGATTGGAATTGATTCATTCCATCCAACTAGATCTAAGGAAACCTACCTTAACTTATACCGAGTCCTAGCTGATCCATCTGATCACAAGTCCACTCGTGTACTGGTCATGTAGTGTCTCCTTTGAGTAAGATATAACATTGCATATGCTTTACTTATTATGAACGGCCATCAAGGGATAACACTTAACTTCAGTAGAATGCTGCACGTTTATTTCAACCTAAGCCACTCTCTGGTCCATGTTACTTCCCTTGTTCAGGTCATTCATAAACAAGTCTTGCATTGCGTCCATCCCTTCCAACCCGTCTATTACTCCTAAATACTAGATCGACCAACCTTTCTGTTTTAGGTTCTTGCCCTTGGAAAATGTATCTTGGCTAAGCCGGTTCACCTTAGAACTCCCACAGTCACAAGCATGATACCTATCTTACCTCAACTCTTTCTTGGCTCACCCCAACTAAGGTTTCATAGTCATCATAGTTTTGGAATAACTTCGGTATGAAACTCATAATCTTTGAGCGTTGTCCTAAACAGGATCAAGCATGCTCTGATACCAACTTGTAAGACCCGAACCCTGGCCTCTCGACCTGATGGAGTCCGCAGGCTTACTTATTAATTTCTTTGCTTGTTTGATCCATTTTAAGTCTCTTAGTTACTAAGTCATATTCGAATATGAGGTTCATAAACAAAGGAACAGATTGCACAGCGGAATAACAATGTATAAACTTTGTATTACTTGGAAACATGAGATTCAATACACAACTTCTTAACAGTCTCATACACAATCACTAGTTCATCCCTAGCATCATCTAACCACACGTTACACAGCCTCTCACTGACCGAGCCTTCACGGCTCCTTGGCTTGACCAGAACCATCCTTAGTTCCTGAAACCACAACCAGATAAGCATTAATCATAACCGAGAATAGAACGGATTGATTCTACAATGCTTGGCTTGGTTCATAGAACTTAGATAAACCTCAGTCAACATAATCATAAAACGTATGAACCTACCTACTGTATCCTATGTCATTCAACCAACCACCCCTTGACTTAGAATCAGATAGATAGTCCAGAATAGATAAACAGAACACACGAACAGATCTGGATCGTCCCCACAGAAGTCCGGATAAAATCTAGGTGCGACCGGCCAATGAAGTCCGGCTCAATTGCCAAACGGACTCCCTTACCTGATCCGGCCTTAGGCCTGGATCCAATCGGCCGAGTAAGCCTCAAGCCTAATCCGGAAGGCTTAGCAACCGGTCAGACCTTGCGACTCTACCTTGGCTTAGACAAACCGTGACCTTGTCCTAACTAGACAAGCCATAGGCTGATCCATAAGGATCGGTCCAAACCTGTCCCGAAAGACACCGTTTGGAACATGCACCCTTTGGCCAATCATGCCTCTTGGTCCTCGTACCTTTTGATGTTCGTAACCTTTGGTATCTCGTACCTTTTGGTCACTGACACCCTTTGGCAACTCACAACCTTTGGACACTCATGACTCTTGACAACTCGTGCTTTTGTGTCATTCCCAACCATTCGTCCTAACCGCCCAGTCTTGGTGCGATCGGATCATCCGACTAACCGACCCGTGTCTAGGCTAGCGATTTGATTATGTTCGGCCAAAACCTAGGGACGTGTCCCTTGGACTCAACCAACACAACCTTTCGTGTTTAACCAGAGAGAAGAGAAGAGACACGAATTGAAACAGATAAGGAGAGCCGGATGGGACTTAGGAACCGAGCAGAGCCGCGGTGCGGTCGCATGGACCGTCCGTTCGGTCTGATGGAGCCACGGCCCATCACATACCTTGTGAACCACGTCTGGGTTCTACATGCTCTTCTCCTTGTCTTGATCTCCCATTCTTGACCGAGGTTAGTTCTCAAACGATCAGAGTCGCCGGTACACAACACCACCACAATCGGCCTTTCTCTTGGCCGGAACTCTCTCTTTCTCTCTTTCTTTCTCTCTACGTTTTTCTCTGAGTATTTTACTCTGGAATTGGATAATTAAATAACCAGGAGAGGCCCCATATTTATAGAAAACGAGGGGGTAAGTCTTGCCCCACGAACAGGCACGACTTGCTAGCGAACGGACACCATCGGCCAAGGGTTGTGCCCTCTCGGCCAGTTGCATCCCATCGCCCTTTCTGATTGGGTTTGGGGTCAATCATAAGCCCAACCCACGCCCCAAGCCTCCTGGAATTAGCCCACGGCCTTGTCCAAAGACCCAACAGCCCAAGGCCTCATGGCCGGACCTCACAGCCCGCCATGGCAGGACGACCTGAATGTCCCAAGTGTGGTAAGAACCATCCAGGTGAATGCTGGAAAGCCATGGGAGCTTGTGTGAGATGTGGCAGCTTGGATCATTCCATCCGAGATTGCACTCGACCAAGCCGGACTCAGGGCCAATCCAGTGGCAGCGGCTCTCGGACTTGTTTCCATTGCGGCCAAAGCGGACACTTCCAAAGTGAATGTCTTAAGCGGCAAGGAGGACAAGGGAAGGGTCGTGGAGACACGGGAAAGTCAACCCAGAGCAGGCTAACCACAACACCAAGGGTGTATGAGCTGTCCCGTGACGACGGCGCTTCTGGATCGTTTGATTCGATCTCTGGTAATTCCTGAATTTATCTGTTTACATTCAATAGAATGCTTGGTCTGGAACCTAGAGTGGCTAGGGGATTCTGATGTGGGTCTCTTATAGGGACCCTCATGATTGGTGGTGTTGAAACCCACGTGCTTCTCGACACAGGGGCTACACATAGTTTTGTGAGTCCGGAACTGGTCGGAAAGGGTCTGTTCTGCCTCTGTTCTGGGGATAATTCGAGACTAGTGAGGGCGGCCGGTGGGCAAATCATGCACTCATTAGGGCTCATGACTAATATCCAGGTAATGATCCAGGAGAAAAATCTGCCTGTAGATCTGATTGTGTTGCACCTACAGAATCACGATGTGATCCTAGGCATGGATTGGTTGGGAAAATATCGGGCCACTCTCGACTGCCACAGAGGATGTGTACGGTTGGAGACTGGACTTCACCCGATCCAGTACCAAAGTCTGAATATGAGTCCGGCTCTGGATAGAGTAGTGGTGTCAGCAATCCGAGCAGAACGGATGCTTAGACGGGGTTGTGAAGCATATTTGACCACAATTACCACTATGGAGCACGGCAGGTCTGATGATCAGAAAGATCTAACTGAGGACCCGTTGGTGTCTGAGTTCCCAGATGTGTTCCGTTCACTACAGGGTGTCCCCCCTGATAGGTCGGATCCATTTACGATTGAACTAGAACCAGGGACAGCTCCGCTGTCCAAGAGTCCGTACCGAATGGCTCCGGCCCAGATGGCCGAGCTAAAGAAGCAATTAGAAGAATAGCTGGACAAGGGGTTCATACGTCCAAGTAGCTCTCCTTGGGGTGCACCAGTCCTCTTTGTGAAAAAGAAGGATGGTAGCATGCGTCTGTGTATTTACTATCGAGGGTTGAACAGGGTTACTGTGAAGAACAAGTACCCGTTGCCCAGAATAGATGAGTTGTTGGATCAACTCAAAGGAGCCAAGTGGTTTTCTAAGATTGATTTGGCCTCAGGGTATCATCAGATCCCTATAGAGCCAAATGATATTAGAAAGACAGCATTCCGGACCAGGTACGGCCACTACGAGTTTGTGGTTATGCCATTCGGTCTGACCAATGCGCCTGCTGCATTCATGAAAATGATGAACAGCGTGTTCCGAGATTTCCTGGACGAATCAGTGATCATCTTCATTGATGATATCCTGATTTACTCCAAGGATGAGGAATCTCATCGGAAACACCTGAGAGCCGTGCTGGAACGATTACGGGAACACAAGCTCTATGCAAAACTCAGTAAATGCAGTTTTTGGCAGAAGAGCATTGGGTTTCTCGGCCACATTGTGTCCGGTGAGGGCGTCTTGGTGGATCTAGAGAAGATCAGGGCAATCAAGGATTGGCCTCGACCACGCAGTGCCACGGAAGTCAGAAGCTTCCTAGGGCTGGCAGGTTATTATAGAAAGTTTGTGAAAGGATTCGCAAGCTTGGCTCAGCCTATGACACGGTTGACCGGGAAGGACGTTAAGTTCACATGGTCTGAGGAGTGTGGGAAATTTTTTCCGCGCTTAAGGACATGCTGACTAGCGCACCCATTCTGGTTCTTCCAGAGGCCGACCAACCCTATGTGGTTTATACGGACGCGTCCATAACAGGACTAGGTTGCGTATTAACCCAGCATGGGAAGGTCATCGCCTATGCGTCAAGGCAGGTGAGAAAACATGAGGGAAACTACCCCACCCATGACCTTGAAATGGCTGCGGTTGTGTTCGCCTTAAAGATTTGGCGATCATACTTGTATGGTGCCAAGGTTCAGATACTTACGGACCATAAGAGTCTTAAGTATATATTCACCCAGCCTGAGTTAAACTTAAGGCAGAGAAGGTGGATGGAGTTTGTAGCTGATTACGATCTGGATATCACCTATCATCCGGGAAAGGCTAATCTGGTCGCAGATGCCTTGAGCCGGAGAAGGGCCGACGTATCAGCCGAACGAGAAGCGGACGACCTGGACGGTACGGTTTGTGCCCTACGGTTGAACGCATCGACCAAAGAGTCTGAACCACTCGGATTAGAGGTGGTCAATCAGGCCGACCTGCTTACCCGCATTCGGTTGGCTCAAGGTCAGGACGAGAACCTAAACAAGGTTGCTCAGAATGATAGGACGGAGTACCAAACTGCAAAGGATGGTACCATCCTAGTAAACAGTCGGATCAGTGTTCCTAATGATAGGAGTCTAAAGGAAGAGATTATGAGGGAGGCTCATAAATCTAGATTCCCGGTTCATCCTGGTGCGACCAAGATGTATCAGAACCTTAAGAAGTTCTATCATTGGATCCGTATGAAGGCCGATGTCGCGGAATGGGTGGCCAAGTGTTCCACTTGCCAACTCATCAAAGCAGAACATCACGTGCCTAGTGGGTTATTACAAAGCTTGCCTATTCCAGAATGGAAATGGGATCACATCACAATGGACTTTCTGACTGGGTTCCCTACCACGAGGAATAAGAAAGATGCGGTTTGGGTTGTGGTTGATCGCCTAACCAAATCAGCACACTTCCTGGCTATTAAAAAGTCGGATGGGGTAGATCAGATTGTACGTAAGTACATTGATGAGATCGTCCGACTACATGGTGTGCCGGCAAGCATAGTATCAGATAGGGATTCAAGGTTCACATCTTACTTCTGGAAGGCTTTCCAAAAAGCTTTAGGAACAAGAGTGAACATGAGTACAGCCTATCACCCACAGACGGATGGACAGTCTGAACGTACGATCCAGACATTGGAAGATATGTTGCGAGCATGTGTTCTAGACTGGGGTGATTCCTGGGAGAAACATCTACCTCTGGTAGAATTTGCTTACAACAATAGCTTCCATAGTAGTATTGGCATGTCGCCATACGAAGCTCTGTATGGGCGTCCATGCAGGACACCCTTATGCTGGACCCAAGTTGGGGAACGCAGCATGATTGGTCCGGAGATTGTCGAAGAGATAACCGAAAAGATTAAGTTCTTGAGGGACAAGATGAGACACGCACAAGACCGCCAAAAGAACTATGCAGATCGAAGAAGGAAAGATCTCGAGTTCCAAGTAGGTGACTTGGTGTATCTCAAAATGATTACCTACAAAGAACGAGTCCGGATCTCCAGAAGACGGAAGTTAGATCCAAGATACTTGGGGCCGTTCAAGGTCATTGAAGAGTTGGGATGGTGGCCTATAAGTTGGCCTTGCCAGCCAAGATGGACGCATTCCATAATGTGTTCCACGTCTCCCAACTTCGGAAATGTTTGACGGACCAAGACATCGCTCTTCCTGCCATTCCAGACGATCTTGGTAAGAACCTAAGCTTGGAAACAAGACCAGTTCGAATCATAGATAGGATGGAAAAAGCAACAAGGAAGAAGACGGTCCAGATGGTCAAGGTCGTCTGGGACTGTAATGGTCAAGATATAATAACTTGGGAAACCGAAGCTATAATGAAAGCAGAGTACCCAGAGTGGTTGAATCAGTTTGTTTCCGAGGAAGCATTCGATTCGGATTCGAGGACGAATCCATCCCAAGGGGGGGTGACTTGTCACGCCCCCAATCCTGAGTAGGATTGTTGGGACGGCCATGGTTCGAGGAAACGTGCAAGCCAGTCCTAGGACATCAAGGCAAGCATTCCATGGTCGAGAAAGAAGGTTAAGGACATAAGGAAACTTAGACTTAACCTTATACAAGCTAAGAGACAGCTAGGACGAGTAAGACGGTAGCTGGACGAAGTGGACGAGTAGCTCGGCCAGCTCAATAAAGCTAGGTTCAGTTCATTCCAGCTCAGTCCATACTAAGTCAGCTCCACTAGCTGGACTACTAGCTCACTCAGCTGAGGCAGCTGAGAGTCAGCTCATCTCAGCTAGATGGACTGTCCGGTCTTTAGGCCGATGGTCCGGGTCCGGGTCAGTGGCGGGCTGTGAGGTCCGGCCATGAGGCCATCGGCTGTTGGGTCTTAGGACAAGGCCATGGGCTAAGTCCAGGAGGCTTGGGGCGTGGGTTGGGCTTGTGGCCGACCCCAAACCCAATCAGAAAGGGCGAAGGGATGCAAGTGGCCGAAAGGGGACAACCCTTGGCCGATGGTGCCCATTCGCTAGCAAGTCATGCCTGTTCGTGGGGTAAGACTTACCCCCTCGTTTTCTATAAATATGGGGGCTCTCTGGTCGATTTCATTATCCAATTCCAGAGTAAAATACTCAGAGAAACCGTAGAGAGAAAGAGAGAGTTCCGGCCAAGAGAAGGGCCGATTGTGGTGGTGTTGTGTTCCGGCGACTCTGATCGTTTGAGAACTAACTCCGGTCAAGAATGGGAGATCAAGACAAGGAGAAGAGCAAGACCGAACCCAGACGTGGTTCACAAGGTATGTGATGGGCCTTGGCTCCATCAGACCGAACGGACGGTCCATGCGACCGCACCGCGGCTCTGCTCGGTTCCTAAGTCCCATCCGGCTATCCATCAGTACACATATCAGCACGTTGGTCCTTGGACTCAGCACCCTGGCCCTTCTTGTGGACTGTTTGGGTGATTTTGGCCCACGTGAGCTGTCTGTTCAGTACACAGAGGACGTCCGTGGGTGTCCGCCAGCACACATAGGACGTCCGTGGATGTCTGTGGCTGTCCTACAGCACACACTGGACGTCTGTGGCTGTCCGTGTGTGTCCGTGTCTGTCCGTCAGCACACATAGGACTTCCGTGGCTGTCCATCAGTACACATATCAGCACGTTGGTCCTTGGACTCAGCGTGCTGACCCTTCCCGTGGACTGTTCGGGTGATTTTGGCCCACGTGGGCTGTCTGTTCAGTACACACAGGACGTCCATGGGTGTCCGTCAGCACGCACAGGACATTCATGTGCGTCCGTCAGCTCATAGAGGACGTCCGGGGCTGTCCGTGTGTGTCCGTCAGCACACACAGGACGTCCATGACTGTTCATCAGTACACATATCAGCATGTTGGTCCTTGGACTCAGCACGTTGACCCTTCCCGTGGACTGTTCGGGTGATTTTGGCCCACGTGGGCTGTCTGGTCAGTACACACAGGACGTCTGTGGGTGTCCGCCAGCACACATAGGACGTCCGTGGCTGTCCGTGTGTGTTCGTCTGTGTGCGTCAGCACACACAGGACGTCCGTGGCTATCCATCAGTACACATATCAGGACGTTGGTCCTTGGACTCAGCACGCTGGCCCTTCCTGTGGACTGTTTGGGTGATTTTGGCCCACGTGGGTTGTTTTTTCAGTACACAGGACGTCCGTGGGTGTTCGCCAGCACACACATGACGTCTGTGGCTTTCCATGGCTGTCCGTCAGCATACACAGAACGTCTGTGGCTGTCTGTGTGTGTCCGTGTGTGTCTGCCAGCATACACAGGATGTTGGTGGCTGTCCGTTGCTGTCTGTCAGCACACACAGGACGTCCGTGTGTGTCCGTCAGCACACACAGGACGTCCGTGTGTATCCGTCAGCACACACAGGACGTCCGTGTGTGTCCGTCAGCACACACAGGACGTCCGTGTGTGTCTGTCAGCACACACCTGACGTCCGTGGCTGTCCATCAGTACACATATCAGCACACTGGTCCTTGGACTCATCATGCTGGCCCTTCCCAAGGACGGTTTGGGTGATTTTGGCCCACGTGGGCTGTCTGTTCAGTACACATAGGACGTCCGTGGGTGTCCATCAGCACACACAGGACGTCCGTGGGTGTTCGTCTGTACACACAAGACATCCGTGGCTGTCCGTGTGTGTCCGTGTGTGTCTGTCAGCACACACATGACGTCTGTGGCTGTCCATCAGTACACATATCAGCATGTTGGTCATTGGACTCAGCATGCTAACCCTTCTCGTGGACTGTTCGGGTGATTTTGGCCCACGTGGGCTATCTGTTCAGTACACACAGGACGTCTGTGGGTGTCCGTAAGCAGTCAGCACACACAGGACGTGTGTGGATGTCCGTCAGCACACATAAGACGTCCGTGTGTGTCCGTCAGCACACACTGGACGTCCGGGGCTGTCCGTGTGTGTCCGTGTGTGTCCGTCAGCACACATAGGACGTCCGTGGCTGTCCATCAGTACACATATAAGCACGTTGGTCCATGGACTCAGCACGCTGACCCTTCCCGTGGACTGTTCGGGTGATTTTGGCCCACGTGGGATGTCTGGTCAGTACACACAGGATGTCCGTGGGTGTCCTCCAACACACACAGGACGTCTGTGGCTGTCCGTGTGTGTCCGTCTGTGACCATTAGCACACACAGGACGTCCGTGTCTGTCTATCAGTTCACATTTCAGCACGTTGGTTCTTGGACTCCGCACGCTGGCCCTCCCCGTGGACTGTTTGTGTGATTTTGGCCCACGTAGGCTGTCTGTTCAGTACGCACAAGATGTCTGTGGATGTCCGCCAGGACACAGAGGACGTCCGTGGCTGTCCGTCTGTGTCCGTGTGTGTCTGTGGGTGTCCGCCAGCACACACAGGATGTTCGTGGCTGTCAATGGCTATCCGTCAGCACACACAGGACGTCTATGTGTATTCGTCAGCACACACATGACGTGTGTGTGTGTCTGTGTGTGTCCGTCAGCACACACAGGAAGTCCATGGCTGTCCGTCAGTACACATATCAGCACGCTGGTCCTTGGACTCAGCACGCTGGCCCTTCCCGTGGACTGTTTGGGTGATTTTGGCCCACATGGGCTGTCTGTTCAGTACACACATGACGTCCGTGGGTGTCCGTCAGCACACTACAGGACGTCAGTGGCTGTCCGTGTGTGTCTGTGTGTGTCCGTCAGCACACACAGGACGTCCGTGGCTGTCATCAGTACACATATCAGCACGTTGGTCCTTGGACTCAGCACGCTGACCCTTCCCGTGGACTTTTCGGGTTATTTTGGCCCTCGTGGGCTGTCTGTTGAGTACTCACAGGACGTCTGTGGGTGTCCGCCAGCACACACAGGATGTCCGTGGCTGCCTGTGTGTGTCCGTGTGTGTCCGTCTGTGTCCGTCAGCACTAACAGGATGTCCGTGGCTGTTCATCAGTACACATATCAACACGTTGGTCATTGGACTCAGCACGCTGGCCCTTCCCGTGGACTGTTTGGGTCATTTGGCCCACGTGGGCTGTCTGTTCAGTACACACAGGACGTCCCTGGGTGTCCGCCAGCCACCACAGGATGTTTGTGGCTGTTAGTGGCTGTCCGTGTGTGCCCGTGGTGTCTGTGGGTGTCTGCCAGCAACACAGGACGTTCGTGGGCTGTCCGTGGCTGTCTGTCAGCACACAAATGACGTCCATGTGTGTCCATCAGCACACACAGGACGTCCGTGTGTGTGCGTGTGTGTCATTCAGCACACACAGATGTCCGTGGCTGTCCATGTACACATATCAGCACGCTGCCCCTTCCCGTTGGACTGTTCGGTGATTTTGGCCCACGTGTACTGTCTGTTCAATACACAAAGGACGTCCGTGGGTGTCCGTCAGCACACACAGGACGTCCGTGGGTGTCCGTCTGCACACACAGGACGTCCGTATGTGTCTGTGTGTGTCCGTCAGCACACACAAGACGTCCGTGGCTCTCCATCAGTACACATATCAGCATGTTGGTCCTTGGACTCAGCACGTTGACCCTTCCCGTGGACTGTTCGGGTGATTTTGGCCCACGTGGGCTGTCTGGTCAGTACACACAGGACGTCTGTGGGTGTCCGACCAGCACAAATAGGACGTCCGGGGGTCCGTGTGTTTCGTCTGTGTGCGTCAGCACACACAGGACGTGGCTATCCATCAGTAACATATCAGGACGTTGGTCCTTGGACTCAGCACGCTGGCCCTTCCTGTGGACTGTTTGGGTGATTTGGCCCACGTGGGTTGTTTTTTCAGTACACAGGCGTCCGTGGGTGTTCGCCAGCACACACATGACGTCTGTGGCTTTCCATGGCTGTCCGTCAGCATACACAGAACGTCTGTGGCTGTCTGTGTGTGTCCGTGGTGTGTCTGCCAGCATACACAGGATGTTGGTGGCTGTCCGTTGCTGTCTGTCAGCACACAAGGACGTCCGTGTGTGTCCGTCAGCACACACAGGACGTCCGTGTGTATCCGTCAGCACACACAGGCGTCGTCCGTGTGTGTCCGTCAGCACACCACAGGACGTCCGTGGGTGTCTGTCAGCACACACCTGACGTCCGTGGCTGTCCATCAGTACACATATCAGCACACTGGTCCTTGGACTCATCATGCTGGCCCTTCCCAAGGACGGTTTGGGGTGATTTTGGCCCACGTGGGCTGTCTGTTCAGTACACATAGGACGTCCGTGGGTGTCCATCAGCACACACAGGACGTCCGTGGGTGTTCGTCTGTACACAAAGACATCCGTGGCTGTCCGGTGTGTCCGTGTGTGTCTGTCAGCACACACATGACGTTGTGGCTGTCCATCAGTACATATCAGCATGTTGGTCATTGGACTCAGCATGCTAACCCTTCTCGTGGACTGTTCGGGTGATTTTGGCCCACGTGGGCTATCTGTTCAGTACACACAGGACGTCTGTGGGTGTCCGTAAGCAGTCAGCACACACAGGACGTGTGTGGATGTCCGTCAGCACACATAAGACGTCCGTGTGTGTCCGTCAGCACACACTGGACGTCCGGGGCTGTCCGTGTGTTTCCGTGTGTGTCCGTCAGACAACATAGGACGTCCGTGGCTGTCCATCAGTACACATATAAGCACGTTGGTCCATGGACTCAGCACGCTGACCTTCCCGTGGACTGTTCGGGTGATTTTGGCCCACGTGGGATGTCTGGTCAGTACACACAGGATGTCGTGGGGTCCTCCAACACACACAGGACGTCTGTGGCTGTCCGTGTGTGTCCGTCTGTGACCATTAGCACACACAGGACGTCCGTGTCTGTCTATCAGTTCACATTTCAGCACGTTGGTTCTTGGACTCCGCACGCTGGCCCTCCCCGTGGACTGTTTGTTTGTGTGATTTTGGCCCACGTAGGCTGTCTGTTCAGTACGCACAAGATGTCTGTGGATGTCCGCCAGGACACAGAGGACGTCCGTGGCTGTCCGTCTGTGTCCGTGTGTGTCTGTGGGTGTCCGCCAGCACACACAGGATGTTCGTGGCTGTCAATGGCTATCCGTCAGCACACACAGGACGTCTATGTGTATTCGTCAGCACACACATGACGTGTGTGTGTGTCTGTGTGTGTCCGTCAGCACACACAGGAAGTCCATGGCTGTCCGTCAGTACACATATCAGCACGCTGGTCCTTGGACTCAGCACGCTGGCCCTTCCCGTGGACTGTTTGGGTGATTTTGGCCCACATGGGCTGTCTTGTTCAGTACACACATGACGTCCGTGGTGTCCGTCAGCACACTACAGGACGTCAGTGGCTGTCCGTGTGTGTCTGTGTGTGTCCGTCAGCACACACAGGACGTCCGTGGCTGTCCATCAGTACACATATCAGCACGTTGGTCCTTGGACTCAGCACGCTGACCCTTCCCGTGGACTGTTCGGGTTATTTTGGCCCTCGTGGGCTGTCTGTTGAGTACTCACAGGACGTCTGTGGGTGTCCGCCAGCACACACAGGATGTCCGTGGCTGCCTGTGTGTGTCCGTGTGTGTCCGTCTGTGTCCGTCAGCACTCACAGGATGTCCGTGGCTGTTCATCAGTACACATATCAACACGTTGGTCATTGGACTCAGCACGCTGGCCCTTCCCGTGGACTGTTTGGGTCATTTTGGCCCACGTGGGCTGTCTGTTCAGTACACACAGGACGTCCCTGGGTGTCCGCCAGCACACACAGGATGTTTGTGGCTGTTAGTGGCTGTCCGTGTGTGCCCGTGTGTGTCTGTGGGTGTCTGCCAGCATACACAGGACGTTCGTGGCTGTCCGTGGCTGTCTGTCAGCACACAAATGACGTCCATGTGTGTCCATCAGCACACACAGGACGTCCGTGTGTGTGCGTGTGTGTCATTCAGCACACACAGGATGTCCGTGGCTGTCCATCAGTACACATATCAGCACGCTGGCCCTTCCCGTGGACTGTTCGGGTGATTTTGGCCCACGTGTACTGTCTGTTCAATACACAAAGGACGTCCGTGGGTGTCCGTCAGCACACACAGGACGTCCGTGGGTGTCCGTCTGCACACACAGGACGTCCGTATGTGTCTGTGTGTGTCCGTCAGCACACACAAGACGTCCGTGGCTCTCCATCAGTACACATATCAGCACGTTGGTCCTTGGACTCAGCATGCTGACCCTTCCCGTGGACTGTTCGGGTGATTTTGGTCCACGTGGGCTGTCTGTTCAGTACACACAGGACGTACGTGGGTGTCCGTCAGCACGCACAGGACATTCGTGTGTGTCCGTCAGCTCATAGAGGACGTCCGGGGCTGTCCGTGTGTGTCCGTCAGCACACACAGGACGTCCATGACTGTTCATCAGTACACATATCAGCATGTTGGTCCTTGGACTCAGCACGTTGACCCTTCCCGTGGACTGTTCGGGTGATTTTGGCCCACGTGGGCTGTCTGGTCAGTACACACAGGACGTCTGTGGGTGTCCGCCAGCACACATAGGACGTCCGTGGCTGTCCGTGTTGTGTTCGTCTGGTGTGCGTCAGCACACACAGGACGTCCGTGGCTATCCATCAGTACACATATCAGGACGTTGGTCCTTGGACTCAGCACGCTGGCCCTTCCTGTGGACTGTTTGGGTGATTTTGGCCCACGTGGGTTGTTTTTTCAGTACACAGGACGTCCGTGGGTGTTCGCCAGCACACACATGACGTCTGTGGCTTTCCATGGCTGTCCGTCAGCATACACAGGACGTCTGTGGCTGTCTGTGTGTGTCCGTGTGTGTCCGTCAGCACACACAGGACGTCCGTGTGTGTCTGTCAGCACACACAGGACGTCCGTGGCTGTCCATCAGTACACATATCAGCACACTGGTCCTTGGACTCATCATGCTGGCCCTTCCCAAGGACGGTTCGGGTGATTTTGGCCCACGTGGGCTGTCTGTTCAGTACACATAGGACGTCCGTGGGTGTCCATCAGCACACACAGGACGTCCGTGGGTGTTCGTCTGTACACACAAGACATCCGTGGCTGTCCGTGTGTGTCTGTCAGCACACACATGACGTCTGTGGCTGTCCATCAGTACACATATCAGCATGTTGTCATTGGACTCAGCATGCTAGCCCTTCCCGTGGACTGTTCGGGTGGTGATTTGGCCCACGTGGGTATTGTTTCAGTACCACAGGACGTCTGTGGGTGTCCGTCAGCAGTCAGCACACATAGACGTGTGTGGATGTCCGTCAGCACACACAAGACATCCGTGTGTGTCCGTCAGCAACACACAGGACGTGGGGGCTGTCCGTCTGTGTCTGTGTGTGTCCGTCAGCACACATAGGACGTCCGTGGCTGTCCATCAGTACACATATAAGCACGTTGGTCCTTGGACTCAGCACGCTGACCCTTCCCGTGGACTGTCGGGTTGATTTTGGCCCACGTGGGATGTCTGGTCAGTACACACAGGATGTCCGTGGGTGTCCTCCAACACACACAGGACGTCTGTGGCTGTCCGTGTGTGTCCGTCTGTGACCGTCAGCACACACAGGACGTCCGTGTCTGTCTATCAGTTCACATTTCAGCACGTTGGTTCTTGGACTCCGCACGCTGGCCCTCCCCGTGGACTGTTTGGGTGATTTTGGCCCACGTGGGCTGTCTGTTCAGTACACACAAGATGTCTGTGGATGTCCGCCAGGACACAGAGGACGTCCGTGGCTGTCCGTCTGTGTCCGTGTGTGTCTGTGGGTGTCCGCCAGCACACACAGGATGTTCGTGGCTGTCAATGGCTATCCGTCAGCACACACAGGACGTCTATGTGTGTCCATCAGCACACACATGACGTGTGTGTGTGTCTGTGTGTGTCCGTCAGCACACACAGGAAGTCCATGGCTGTCCTTCAGAACACATATCAGCACGCTGGTCCTTGGACTCAGCACGCTGGCCCTTCCCGTGGACTGTTTGGGTGATTTTGGCCCACATGGGCTGTCTGTTCAGTACACACATGACGTCCGTGGGTGTCCGTCAGCACACTATAGGACATCAGTGGCTGTCCGTTTGTGTCTGTGTGTGTCCGTCAGCACACACAGGACGTCCGTGGCTGTCCATCAGTACACATATCAGCACGTTGGTCCTTCGACTCAGCACGCTGACCCTTCCCGTGGACTGTTCGGGTTATTTTGGCCCTCGTGGGCTGTCTGTTGAGTACTCACAGGACGTCTGTGGGTGTCCGCCAGCACACACAGGATGTCCGTGGCTGCCTGTGTGTGTTCGTGTGTGTCCGTCTGTGTCCGTCAACACTCACATGACGTCCGTGGCTGTTCATCAGTACACATATCAGCACGTTGGTCCTTGAACTCAACACGTTGGTCATTGGACTCAGCACGCTGGCCCTTCCCGTGGACTGTTTGGGTCATTTTGGCGCACGTGGGCTGTCTGTTCAGTACACACAGGACGTCCGTGGGTGTCCGCCAGCACACACAGGACGTTTGTGGCTGTTAGTGGCTGTCCGTGTGTGCCCGTGTGTGTCTGTGGGTGTCTGCCAGGATACTCAGGACGTTCGTGGCTGTCCGTGGCTGTCTGTCAGCACACAAATGACGTCCATGTGTGTCCATCAGCACACACAGGACGTCCGTGTGTGTGCGTGTGTGTCATTCAGCACACACAAGATGTCCGTGGCTGTCCATCAGTACACATATCAGCATCCTAACCCTTCCCGTGGACTGTTCGGGTGATTTTGGCCCACGTGGGCTATCTGTTCAGTACACACAGGACGTCTGTGGGTGTCCGTCAGCAGTCAGCACACACAGGACGTGTGTGGATGTCCGTCAGCACACATAAGACGTCCGTGTGTGTCCGTCAGCACACACACGACGTCTGGGGCTGTCCGTGTGTGTCCGTGTGTGTCCGTCAGCACACATAGGACGTCCGTGGCTGTCCATCAGTACACATATAAGCACGTTGGTCCTTGGACTCAGCACGCTGACCCTTCCCGTGGACTGTTCGGGTGATTTTGGCCCACGTGGGATGTCTGGTCAGTACACACAGGATGTCCGTGTGTGTCCGTCTGTGACCGTCAGCACACACAGGACGTCCGTGTCTGTCTATCAGTTCACATTTCATCACGTTGGTTCTTGGACTCCGCACGCTGGCCCTCCCCGTGGACTGTTTGGGTGATTTTGGCCCACGTGGGCTGTCTGTTCAGTACACACAAGATGTCTGTGGATGTCCGCCAGGACACAGAGGACGTCCGTGGCTGTCCGTCTGTGTCCGTGTGTGTCTGTGTGTGTCCGCCAGCACACACAGGACGTTCGTGGCTGTCAATGGCTATCCGTCAGCACACACAGGACGTCTATGTGTGTCCGCCAGCACACACAGGACGTCTATGTGTGTCTGTGTGTGTCCGTCAGCACACACAGGAAGTCCATGGCTGTCCTTCAGTACACATATCAGCACGCTGGTCCTTGGACTCAGCACGCTGGCCCTTCCCATGGACTGTTTGGGTGATTTTGGCCCACATGGGCTGTCTGTTCAGTACACACATGACGTCCGTGGGTGTCCGTCAGCACACTACAGGACGTCAGTGGCTGTCCGTGTGTGTCTGTGTGTGTCCGTCAGCACACACAGAACGTCCGTGGCTGTCCATCAGTACACATATCAGCACGTTGGTCCTTGGACTCAGCACGCTGACCCTTCCCGTGGACTGTTCGGGTTATTTTGGCCCTCGTGGGCTGTCTGTTGAGTACTCACAGGACGTCTGTGGGTGTCTGCCAGCACACACAGGATGTCCGTGGCTGCCTGTGTGTGTCCGTGTGTGTCCGTCTGTGTCCGTCAGCACTCACAGGACGTCCGTGGCTGTTCATCAGTACACATATCAGCACGTTGGTCCTTGAACTCAACACGTTGGTCATTGGTCTCAGCACGCTGGCCCTTCCCGTGGACTGTTTGGGTCATTTTGGCCCACGTGGGCTGTCTGTTCAGTACACACAGGACGTCCGTGGGTGTCCGCCAGCACACACAGGACGTTTGTGGCTGTTAGTGGCTGTCCGTGTGTGCTCGTGTGTGTCTGTTGTTGTCTGTCAGCATACACAGGACGTTCGTGGCTGTCCGTGGCTGTCTGTCAGCACACAAATGACGTCCATGTGTGTCCATCAGCACACACAGGACGTCCGTGTGTGTGCGTGTGTGTCATTCAGCACACACAGGATGTCCGTGGCTGTCCATCAGTACACATATCAGCACGCTGGCCCATCCCGTGGACTGTTCGGGTGATTTTGGCCCACGTGGACTGTCTGTTCAGTACACAAAGGACGTCCGTGGGTGTCCGTCAGCACACACAGGACGTCCGTGGGTGTCCGTCAGCACACACAGGACGTCCGTGTGTGTCTGTGTGTGTCCGTCAGCACACAGAAGACGTCCGTGGCTGTCCATCAGTACACATATCAGCACGTTGGTCCTTGGACTCAGCACGCTGGCCCTTCCCGTGGACTGTTTGGGTGATTTTGGCCCACGTGGGCTGTCTGTTCAGTACACAAAGGACGTCCGTGGGTATCCGCCAGCACACACAGGACGTCCGTGGCTGTCCGTCAGCACACACAAGACGTCCGTGACTGTCCATGTGTGTCCGTGTGTGTCCGTCAGCACACACAGGAGGTC
The DNA here is from genome assembly GCF_000309985.2 of Brassica rapa. NCBI lineage: Eukaryota > Viridiplantae > Streptophyta > Magnoliopsida > Brassicales > Brassicaceae > Brassica > Brassica rapa. The sequence goes on from NW_022610938.1 coordinate 28,523, forward strand.
CGTGGGTGTCCGTCAGCACACACAGGAGGTCCGTGGGTGTCCGTCAGCACACACAGGACGTCCGTGTGTGTCCGTCACCACACACAGGACGTCCGTGGCTGTCCATGTGTGTCCGTCAGCACACACAGGACATCCGTGGCTGTCCATGTGTGTCTGTGTGTGTCGGTTATGGACCGCGACCGCATTACTCTACCAGAACCACGGTTATAACCAATCCCAACACATCAACAAGGCCAAGCAAATGTACAGAAGGAGTTGAAGAAGAATTGGATGAAAAGAATGAGAAGAATAGGACACAATCCAAACGCCCATGGCTAGAGCGGTTCGGACTGTCCGATTGTCTTAGCCGATGAGTCGGTGGTTACCCACTGACCCTATCTTGTAAGACCCGTTCCTGGTCTCTTGACCCAACTGGATACGAATGCTTACTTATTATTTTCTTTGCTTGTTTGATCCATTTTAAGTCTTTTATTTGCTAAGTCATATTCGAATATGAGGTTCATAAACAAAGGAACAGATTGCACACCGGAATAACAATGTATAAACTTTGTATTACTTAGAAACATGAGATTCAATACACAACTTCTTAACAGTCTCATAGACAATCACTAGTTCATCCCTAGTATCATCTAACCACACGTTACACAGCCTCTCACTGACCGAGCCTTCACGGCTCCTTGGCTTGACCAGAACCATCCTTAGTTCCTTGTGAACCACGTCTGGGTTCTCCATGCTCTTCTCCTTCTCTTGATCTCCCATTCTTGACCGGAGTTAGTTCTCAAACGATCAGAGTCGCCGGAACACAACACCACCACAATCGGCCTTTCTCTTGGCCGGAACTCTCTCTTTCTCTCTTTCTCTCTCTCTACGGTTTCTCTGAGTATTTTACTCTGGAATTCGATAATGAAATCGACCAGAGAGCCCCCATATTCATAGAAAACGAGGGGGTAAGTCTTGCCTCACGAACAGGCATGACTTGCTAGCGAATGGGCACCATCGGCCAAGGGTTGTCCCCTTTCGGCCACTTGCATCTCTTCGCCCTTTCTGATTGGGTTTGGGGTCGGCCACAAGCCCAACCCACGCCCCAAGCCTCATGGACTTAGCCCATGGCCTTGTCCTAAGACCCAACAGCCCAAGGCCTCATGGCCGGACCTCACAGCCCGCCACTAACCCGGACCCGGACCATCGGCCTAAATCGCGGACAGTCTGTCTAGCTGAGATGAGCTGACTCTCAGCTGCCTCAGCTGAGTTAGCTAGTAGTCCAGCTAGTGGAGCTGACCTAGTAGGGACTGAGCTGGAGTGAACTGAACCTAGCTTCCTTGAGCTGGCCGAGCTACTCGTCCACTTCGTCCAGCTACCGTCTTACTCGTCCTAGCTCTCTCTTAGCTTGTATAAGGTTAAGTCTAAGTTTCCTTATGTCCTTAACCTTCTTTCTCGACCATGGAACGCTTGCCTTGATGTCCTAGGACTGGCTTGCACGTTTCCTCGAACCATGGCCGTCCCAACAATCCTACTCAGGATTGGGGGCCTGACAAGTCTCCCCCCTTGGGATGGATTCGTCCTCGAATCCGAATCGAATGCTTCCTCGGAAACAAACTGATCCAACCACTCTGGGTACTCTGCTTTCATTCTAGCTTCGGTTTCCCAAGTGATTATATCTTGACCATTACAGTCCCAGACGACCTTGACCATCTGGACCATCTTCTTCCTTGTTGCTTTTTCCATCCTATCTATGATTCGAACTGGTCTTGTTTCCATGGTTAGGTTATTACCAAGATCGTCTGGAATGGCAGGAAGAGCGATGTCTTGGTCCGTCAAACATTTCCGAAGTTGGGAGACATGGAACACATTATGGAATGCGTCCATCTTGGCCGGCAAGTCCAACTTATAGGCCACCATCCCAACTCTTTCAATGACCTTGAACGGCACCAAGTATCTTGGATCTAACTTCCGTCTTCCGGAGATCCGGACTCGTCCTTTGAAGGTAATCATTTTGAGATACACCAAGTCACCTACTTGGAACTCGAGATCTTTCCTTCTTCGATCTGCATAGTTCTTTTGGCGGTCTTGTGCCTGTCTCATCTTGTCCCTCAAGAACTTGATCTTTTCGGTTGTCTCTCCGACAATCTCCGGACCAATCATGCTGTGTTCCCCAACTTGGGTCCAGCATAAGGGTGTCCTGCATGGACGCCCATACAGAGCTTTGTATGGCGACATGCCAATAATACTATGGAAGCTATTGTTGTACACAAATTCTACCAGAGGTAGATGTTTCTCCCAGGAATCACCCCAGTCTAGAACACATGCTCGCAACATATCTTCCAATGTCTGGATCGTACGTTCAGACTGTCCATCCGTCTGTGGGTGATAGGCTGTACTCCTGTTTACTCTTGTTCCTAAAGCTTTTTGGAAACCCTTCCAGAAGTAAGATGTGAACCTTGAATCCCTATCTGATACTACGCTTGCCGGCACACCATGTAGTCGGACGATCTCATCAATGTACTTACGTACAATCTGATCTATCCCATCCGACTTTTTGATAGCCAGGAAGTGTGCTGATTTGGTTAGGCGATCAACCACAACCCAAACCGCATCTTTCTTATTCCTCGTGGTAGGGAACCCAGTCACAAAGTCCATTGTGATGTGATCCCATTTCCATTCTGGAATAGGCAAGCTTTGTAATAACCCACTAGGCACTTGATGTTCTGCTTTGATAAGTTGGCAAGTGGAACACTTGGCCACCCATTCTGCGACATCGGCCTTCATACGGATCCAATGATAGAACTTCTTAAGGTTCTGATACATCTTGGTCGCACCAGGATGAACCGAGAATCTCGATTTATGAGCCTCCCTCATAATCTCTTCCTTTAGACTCCTATCATTAGGAACACTGATCCGACCGTTTACTAGGATGGTACCATCCTTTGCAGTTTGGTACTCCGTCCTATCATTCTGAGCAACCTTGTTTAGGTTCTCGTCCTGACCTTGAGCCAACCGAATGCGGGTAAGCAGGTCGGCCTGATTGACCGCCTCTAATCCGAGTGGTTCAGACTCTTTGGTCGATGCATTCAACCGTAGGGCACGAACCGAACCGTCCAGGTCGTCCGCTTCTCGTTCGGCTGATACGTCGGCCCTTCTCCGGCTCAAGGCATCTACGACCAGATTAGCCTTTCCCGGATGATAGGTGATATCCAGATCGTAATCAGCTACAAACTCCATCCACCTTCTCTGCCTTAAGTTTAACTCAGGCTGGGTGAATATATACTTAAGACTCTTATGGTCCGTAAGTATCTGAACCTTGGCACCATACAAGTATGATCGCCAAATCTTTAAGGCGAACACTACCGCAGCCATTTCAAGGTCATGGGTGGGGTAGTTTCCCTCATGTTTTCTCAACTGCCTTGACGCATAGGCGATGAACTTCCCATGCTGGGTTAATACGCAACCTAGTCCTGTTATGGACGCGTCCGTATAAACCACATAGGGTTGGTCGGCCTCTGGAAGAAACAGAATGGGTGCGCTAGTCAGCATGTCCTTAAGCGCGGAAAAACATTTCCCACACTCCTCAGACCATGTGAACTTAACGTCCTTCCCGGTTAACCGTGTCATAGGCTGAGCCAAGCTTGCGAATCCTTTCACAAACTTTCTATAATAACCTGCCAGCCCTAGGAAGCTTCTGACTTCCGTGGCACTGCGTGGTCGAGGCCAATCCTTGATTGCCCTTATCTTCTCTGGATCCACCGAGACGCCCTCACCGGACACAATGTGGCCGAGAAACCCAATGCCCTTCTGCCAAAAACTGCATTTACTGAGTTTTGCATAGAGCTTGTGTTCCCGTAATCGTTCCAGCCCGGCTCTCAGGTGTTTCCGATGAGATTCCTCATCCTTGGAGTATATCAGGATATCATCAATGAAGATGATCACTGATTCGTCCAGGAAATATCATCAATGAAGATGATCACTGACTCGTCCAGGAAATCTCGGAACACACTGTTCATCATTTTCATGAATGCAGCAGGCGCATTGGTCAGACCAAATGGCATAACCACAAACTCGTAGTGGCCGTACCTGGTCCGGAATGCTGTCTTTCTAATATGATTTGGCTCTATAGGGATCTGATGATACCCTGAGGGCAAATCAATCTTAGAAAACCACTTGGCTCCTTTGAGTTGATCTAACAACTCATCTATTCTGGGCAACGGGTACTTGTTCTTCACAATAACCCTGTTCAACCCTCGATAGTCAATACACAGACACATGCTACCATCCTTCTTTTTCACAAAGAGGACTGGTGCACCCCAAGGAGAGCTACTTGGACGTATGAACCCCTTGTCCAGCAATTCTTCTAATTGCTTCTTTAGCTCGGCCATCTCTGTAACACCCCCGAACCGTCCTAGACATATGGTCGACCCACCGGCCAACAATCAAACAAGAACATGACCGACGGACGACCCACACCAAGGGTTGGAGATGAAAGGCCAACCGGCCAGCCAACAATCAAACAAGAACATGACTGACCGTCCAACCCAACACCATGGTCCGGAAGCACTACGTGACGGGCTAGGGACAATCCGGTCAGAGTCACAAACTTTACTCCACGACCTAGACCAGTTCATCCACTAACTCGTCCCGCTGCGTCAAGGCATAAGGCTTTGCAACCCGTACCTAGAGTTAGCGTTTTCCGTTAGATCAAGGCCTAAGGCTTTTCAACCCGTACCACGACCTAACGTTGTGTTAGACCGGACTAGTCAAATATCAGAGTACTCATGAAGCGCATATAAAACAATTACTTTATTTATTCGAGAAATATCCATACATTGATATAATTCGAGACCGGTCCCGGCCTAATGCCAAATCGAGTCAACTAAACACAAATCCACAATACCGTTTACAAAAGGCATGAAAATCTACACCGGCGGTCCTAACGTCCAGCACGAAGCTATCCGATCATCCTTACCTAAAGCGACCTGCAAAAAGGACAACGGAGTTGGATGAGTAACCTAATGTTACTCAGTGAGCTGGCGGCCTCTACCCGCAACCTAGACTCTAACCCGGACAACCCAAAATAACAATCAATCTAGCCCTAGCATGCAATAAAAGCTAAGGCTAAGCAAACCACTACTAAGTTAGACTTGGCCTCCTGCCATGATCTAGCTTCAAGTAACGGGAACCTGCATAAAAACAAGTCAACAACCAATCCCTAGTTAACCATATATACGCCTGAGTTCAGTACTCATGTAGTGTTAGACACTTAGACTATACAAGTATCACTAGTCGATCGACCAACAATCAAACAAGAACATGATCGGCCAACCAGTGATACAGCATAGCTTTAATATCCACCACCCTTCACAAGCAATCCCTCAAACACATACAGGCCAACGTCAGGCCTACACTAACAAAATACACACCAAGCCTAATCCGGTACCTAAACCGGACTTATGACTTAATGTCAGAACCTGCAAGCAAATCAGTCAACCACAAACACAATCACAATAATAAGACTATGAGAATCTACGACTCGATCTAACTCATAACACCGTATATCGGTGCTACGCTAACTTGAGGGTTCCATAACCCTCTACGACACTCTAACACAACACTCTAACCTGGGCCCTGGTGACTTCGTGTTCCTCCTCCCTATCGGCAATATCCTATCTTCCTACCACAAAGGCCAGAAGAAGGAACTTTCAACCGACCGCGGCCCACAGTCATTCAGGTCACCGCGCGACAGCCCACAGTCCTTCGGGTCACTGCCACATTACACCGTCGTGTAATACTCAGCCATAGTACATGACACCGTTCGTCTGAGTCTTCCCGATCCAGCGAATAAGGGGTTTCCTTGAACCCGCTGGGTACGAGGCCGAGGAAACACTAATCACCCCTAAACAAGCCTAGTATGGGCGGGTTACACACATACTGTCGGCACCACTCACACAACACAAACTCAATCTAGAACCTAACCTAAGGCTAAAGTTCCAGATCCTAACTAGACACTCAACTCTACAACACAAACCAGTAGTACCAGTGGTCCGGCCTATATGGCCTAAGACCCTTAGTACTAACTACTAAACAATAATATCAATACTAAACAATACAATCAAACCGTTACCCAGATAGTCCAGCCTCCCGCTGAGAAACTATCTTTAAAGATAACGGGAACCTGCACTCAACCATATCAACACGCAAGAATAGAAAACATGATGCATCCTATTCTTAGCCATAATCAGGTTATCAACTCAGTCTTAATTCCATTCATCTCAGCTTAGCCCTTGCTAAACTGAGTCCGGTTCCATAAATAAAATAACCCTAAGGACTCTACCATTCAATAGCGTGATCAATCTACTCTATATGCGACTCTATCTACCCTAAATTCCAAGTGGAATTCAAACAAACCAACTCACAAAACTACCCTAAATTCCAAGTGGAATTCACACAAAACCAACTCACAGTGTTCTAGGCGAGAAGCAGCTGGTTGATCGGAGAGGACTTGGCCAAAACCCAATGGACGCCTTGACTGGACTGGACTGGACTGATCTTGACTTGGACATAACCTCGGCTTCATCATGAAGAAACTGACACGTCTGGACAGACTGATCTGGACAGAATCTCCTTTAGCTGCTGGACAGTTCTTCGGACAATTCGGCGGAGTATCGAGGAGAACGTCGACTGATCTGAACCCATGGAACTGAACTAATCTTGGACAGCACCTTCACTTAATTGTAGGAGAATATGACTGGCTTGGACGAATTGAATTGGACAGAGCTTCCGCGTCACAATCGTAGAGAATCGCCGATTGGACGGAACTGGCCTTCTCGGTGGAGTATCGGTCTTCAGAATCGACCATACTCTAGAATCGATCACTTCCTTTCTCTCTCTCTCTCTCTCTCTATAGCCACGTTGACTTGACTCCCATCTGATCTGATCTTCACTTGATTGACCTTCAGTTGGACAGAACCTTCTCAAGGCGATGACTCGAAATCAATAGAGAACTGATCTCGAAAACTCTCTAAAACTCTCGAAATAGCTCGGAATCACTTGCTTTCTTTTTCTACTTCTTTCTCTCTCTCTCTCTCACGTTTTTCTCTGAGTTTCAGGTGTGCTGGATGGTTTGAAATGAGCTGGGGTCGTGGGGTTTATATAGGATGCAGCAACCAATCAGAAACAAGCCGTGTGGCAGCCCGTGTGTCGCTTCGCATGGCTCCGGACGCATGCGTCGCGGCACCTTGTGCTCCACATGTCTGATGGCATGACCAGGACATCATGCAGAGTGACACCATGCCCTCCAGATGTCTGATCCACGGCCTGACCTCATCCAGATTGACACTCAGCGCACACATGTCGCTCAGCATGCTCCGATCGCAGGTTTCGCGGCACCTCGTGCTTCTGGGTGTCAATCAGCATGCTGTGCTCTCCTGGGCTTCAACACCTCCTGCTTCCCTTGCCACATACCATGCCAGGCAGGTTACATCACGTCCTTATCTCATAGATAAGGCCAGCTCGAGCTTCTCGGTCCATTCGACTGATTTCGACTCTTCCGGTGAATTTTCGTCCCGCGATCAATCCCGAATATTTTTCTACGCCTGTTCTGATGAGATGAATATTTTTAATAAACTCCAAGTGAATCCTGACCTTGATGGAAAATATTTCCCGAGCCTCCGGCTTCCTCGAAAAATCGATAATACCAAAATTAGGGTTTTCGCCCAACTTCGGGTTTTCCCGTCGTGCTTCAATCCCGTCGTGCTTGCTTCCCGTCCTGCTTAATTCCCGTCCTGCTTCCGACTTATAATGTCTTCAGAATAATATTTTACTGATACGAAGATATTCCGAGAAAACTTCGCGATGAAGAAACGTCAATCTTCAAAAACGTCAAGCTTCTAAACCGTCGTGCTTCCAAAAATGTTATGCTTCCAAAACATCCTTCTGATCAATCTAACACTTTTCTAACCATGGTCCAGCAGCTTATGGTTCACCCATGATCAATTCTTCGACCATCCATTGCCCGCGGTACGACCACTAAATAATAATTTTTTTTTTAACGGGTTTCTACATTCTCCCCCCCTTAATAGAATTCGTCCTCGAATTCTTAGTTGCGCCGTTGCTCGTCTTCACAACATTCTCCACTCGTCTCCATAACCTCTTTACTCTGTCCAAAACTGTTCCTTGAGTGTCCTCCTCAAGGCCTCCACAATCGTCTTCTGTTGAATGATCGCTGGATCATCTCTTATTGTTGCTCTGCCATAACACACTGATTGCCCATGATACTATCTTGTCCTTTTGGTAGATATCATCCTTGTCCAGATTCCTCAAACCCTTTCTTAATCTTCGTCTTCCCAAATACTGATGAAGTTCTTCCCCAATGAAGTCTTGTTTCCTCCCATCTGTCCAGTCCATACCACTGTCCAGTTCACTGAATCTGCCTCCACTCTTTCGCTTCGGGTTTGGGTTTGGCCTCGAACTCCCTCCACTTTAAGGTTTTCATCCCTTAAAGTTCCGATCAACAAACATACTTACTCGCTGCAACTCAAAAGAACACCTCACATGCAAGTTAGTAGACAATTAACCAAATAATCTACTAACCCAGCAAATACTAACAATGCAACCTAACCGCAATTCTAACCAGCAACCTAACAGTTCTACCCAAGCAACCTAACAGTTCTAGATTCCACTATCTCAATCCTAATTCCTAAACCACAAATCCTATCGCTGGACGTGACCGGTTTCCCTAATGCCTTTTGTGACCCAATTTGACTCGATAAATATTTAAAACCGATTAAATCATGAGTTCCGGAAGCATGGACGAAACCATGCTCTGATACCACCTCTGTAACACCCCCGAACCGTCCTAGACATATGGTCGACCCACCGGCCAACAATCAAACAAGAACATGACCGACGGACGACCCACACCAAGGGTTGGAGATGAAAGGCCAACCGGCCAGCCAACAATCAAACAAGAACATGACTGACCGTCCAACCCAACACCATGGTCCGGAAGCACTACGTGACGGGCTAGGGACAATCCGGTCAGAGTCACAAACTTTACTCCACGACCTAGACCAGTTCATCCACTAACTCGTCCCGCTGCGTCAAGGCATAAGGCTTTGCAACCCGTACCTAGAGTTAGCGTTTTCCGTTAGATCAAGGCCTAAGGCTTTTCAACCCGTACCACGACCTAACGTTGTGTTAGACCGGACTAGTCAAATATCAGAGTACTCATGAAGCGCATATAAAACAATTACTTTATTTATTCGAGAAATATCCATACATTGATATAATTCGAGACCGGTCCCGGCCTAATGCCAAATCGAGTCAACTAAACACAAATCCACAATACCGTTTACAAAAGGCATGAAAATCTACACCGGCGGTCCTAACGTCCAGCACGAAGCTATCCGATCATCCTTACCTAAAGCGACCTGCAAAAAGGACAACGGAGTTGGATGAGTAACCTAATGTTACTCAGTGAGCTGGCGGCCTCTACCCGCAACCTAGACTCTAACCCGGACAACCCAAAATAACAATCAATCTAGCCCTAGCATGCAATAAAAGCTAAGGCTAAGCAAACCACTACTAAGTTAGACTTGGCCTCCTGCCATGATCTAGCTTCAAGTAACGGGAACCTGCATAAAAACAAGTCAACAACCAATCCCTAGTTAACCATATATACGCCTGAGTTCAGTACTCATGTAGTGTTAGACACTTAGACTATACAAGTATCACTAGTCGATCGACCAACAATCAAACAAGAACATGATCGGCCAACCAGTGATACAGCATAGCTTTAATATCCACCACCCTTCACAAGCAATCCCTCAAACACATACAGGCCAACGTCAGGCCTACACTAACAAAATACACACCAAGCCTAATCCGGTACCTAAACCGGACTTATGACTTAATGTCAGAACCTGCAAGCAAATCAGTCAACCACAAACACAATCACAATAATAAGACTATGAGAATCTACGACTCGATCTAACTCATAACACCGTATATCGGTGCTACGCTAACTTGAGGGTTCCATAACCCTCTACGACACTCTAACACAACACTCTAACCTGGGCCCTGGTGACTTCGTGTTCCTCCTCCCTATCGGCAATATCCTATCTTCCTACCACAAAGGCCAGAAGAAGGAACTTTCAACCGACCGCGGCCCACAGTCATTCAGGTCACCGCGCGACAGCCCACAGTCCTTCGGGTCACTGCCACATTACACCGTCGTGTAATACTCAGCCATAGTACATGACACCGTTCGTCTGAGTCTTCCCGATCCAGCGAATAAGGGGTTTCCTTGAACCCGCTGGGTACGAGGCCGAGGAAACACTAATCACCCCTAAACAAGCCTAGTATGGGCGGGTTACACACATACTGTCGGCACCACTCACACAACACAAACTCAATCTAGAACCTAACCTAAGGCTAAAGTTCCAGATCCTAACTAGACACTCAACTCTACAACACAAACCAGTAGTACCAGTGGTCCGGCCTATATGGCCTAAGACCCTTAGTACTAACTACTAAACAATAATATCAATACTAAACAATACAATCAAACCGTTACCCAGATAGTCCAGCCTCCCGCTGAGAAACTATCTTTAAAGATAACGGGAACCTGCACTCAACCATATCAACACGCAAGAATAGAAAACATGATGCATCCTATTCTTAGCCATAATCAGGTTATCAACTCAGTCTTAATTCCATTCATCTCAGCTTAGCCCTTGCTAAACTGAGTCCGGTTCCATAAATAAAATAACCCTAAGGACTCTACCATTCAATAGCGTGATCAATCTACTCTATATGCGACTCTATCTACCCTAAATTCCAAGTGGAATTCAAACAAACCAACTCACAAAACTACCCTAAATTCCAAGTGGAATTCACACAAAACCAACTCACAGTGTTCTAGGCGAGAAGCAGCTGGTTGATCGGAGAGGACTTGGCCAAAACCCAATGGACGCCTTGACTGGACTGGACTGGACTGATCTTGACTTGGACATAACCTCGGCTTCATCATGAAGAAACTGACACGTCTGGACAGACTGATCTGGACAGAATCTCCTTTAGCTGCTGGACAGTTCTTCGGACAATTCGGCGGAGTATCGAGGAGAACGTCGACTGATCTGAACCCATGGAACTGAACTAATCTTGGACAGCACCTTCACTTAATTGTAGGAGAATATGACTGGCTTGGACGAATTGAATTGGACAGAGCTTCCGCGTCACAATCGTAGAGAATCGCCGATTGGACGGAACTGGCCTTCTCGGTGGAGTATCGGTCTTCAGAATCGACCATACTCTAGAATCGATCACTTCCTTTCTCTCTCTCTCTCTCTCTCTATAGCCACGTTGACTTGACTCCCATCTGATCTGATCTTCACTTGATTGACCTTCAGTTGGACAGAACCTTCTCAAGGCGATGACTCGAAATCAATAGAGAACTGATCTCGAAAACTCTCTAAAACTCTCGAAATAGCTCGGAATCACTTGCTTTCTTTTTCTACTTCTTTCTCTCTCTCTCTCTCTCACGTTTTTCTCTGAGTTTCAGGTGTGCTGGATGGTTTGAAATGAGCTGGGGTCGTGGGGTTTATATAGGATGCAGCAACCAATCAGAAACAAGCCGTGTGGCAGCCCGTGTGTCGCTTCGCATGGCTCCGGACGCATGCGTCGCGGCACCTTGTGCTCCACATGTCTGATGGCATGACCAGGACATCATGCAGAGTGACACCATGCCCTCCAGATGTCTGATCCACGGCCTGACCTCATCCAGATTGACACTCAGCGCACACATGTCGCTCAGCATGCTCCGATCGCAGGTTTCGCGGCACCTCGTGCTTCTGGGTGTCAATCAGCATGCTGTGCTCTCCTGGGCTTCAACACCTCCTGCTTCCCTTGCCACATACCATGCCAGGCAGGTTACATCACGTCCTTATCTCATAGATAAGGCCAGCTCGAGCTTCTCGGTCCATTCGACTGATTTCGACTCTTCCGGTGAATTTTCGTCCCGCGATCAATCCCGAATATTTTTCTACGCCTGTTCTGATGAGATGAATATTTTTAATAAACTCCAAGTGAATCCTGACCTTGATGGAAAATATTTCCCGAGCCTCCGGCTTCCTCGAAAAATCGATAATACCAAAATTAGGGTTTTCGCCCAACTTCGGGTTTTCCCGTCGTGCTTCAATCCCGTCGTGCTTGCTTCCCGTCCTGCTTAATTCCCGTCCTGCTTCCGACTTATAATGTCTTCAGAATAATATTTTACTGATACGAAGATATTCCGAGAAAACTTCGCGATGAAGAAACGTCAATCTTCAAAAACGTCAAGCTTCTAAACCGTCGTGCTTCCAAAAATGTTATGCTTCCAAAACATCCTTCTGATCAATCTAACACTTTTCTAACCATGGTCCAGCAGCTTATGGTTCACCCATGATCAATTCTTCGACCATCCATTGCCCGCGGTACGACCACTAAATAATAATTTTTTTTTTTTAACGGGTTTCTACATTCTCCCCCCCTTAATAAAATTCGTCCTCGAATTCTTAGTTGCGCCGTTGCTCGTCTTCACAACATTCTCCACTCGTCTCCATAACCTCTTTACTCTGTCCAAAACTGTTCCTTGAGTGTCCTCTTCAAGGCCTCCACAATCGTCTTCTGTTGAATGATCGCTGGATCATCTCTTATTGTTGCTCTGCCATAACACACTGATTGCCCATGATACTATCTTGTCCTTTTGGTAGATATCATCCTTGTCCAGATTCCTCAAACCCTTTCTTAATCTTCGTCTTCCCAAATACTGATGAAGTTCTTCCCCAATGAAGTCTTGTTTCCTCCCATCTGTCCAGTCCATACCACTGTCCAGTTCACTGAATCTGCCTCCACTCTTTCGCTTCGGGTTTGGGTTTGGCCTCGAACTCCCTCCACTTTAAGGTTTTCATCCCTTAAAGTTCCGATCAACAAACATACTTACTCGCTGCAACTCAAAAGAACACCTCACATGCAAGTTAGTAGACAATTAACCAAATAATCTACTAACCCAGCAAATACTAACAATGCAACCTAACCGCAATTCTAACCAGCAACCTAACAGTTCTACCCAAGCAACCTAACAGTTCTAGATTCCACTATCTCAATCCTAATTCCTAAACCACAAATCCTATCGCTGGACGTGACCGGTTTCCCTAATGCCTTTTGTGACCCAATTTGACTCGATAAATATTTAAAACCGATTAAATCATGAGTTCCGGAAGCATGGACGAAACCATGCTCTGATACCACCTCTGTAACACCCCCGAACCGTCCTAGACATATGGTCGACCCACCGGCCAACAATCAAACAAGAACATGACCGACGGACGACCCACACCAAGGGTTGGAGATGAAAGGCCAACCGGCCAGCCAACAATCAAACAAGAACATGACTGACCGTCCAACCCAACACCATGGTCCGGAAGCACTACGTGACGGGCTAGGGACAATCCGGTCAGAGTCACAAACTTTACTCCACGACCTAGACCAGTTCATCCACTAACTCGTCCCGCTGCGTCAAGGCATAAGGCTTTGCAACCCGTACCTAGAGTTAGCGTTTTCCGTTAGATCAAGGCCTAAGGCTTTTCAACCCGTACCACGACCTAACGTTGTGTTAGACCGGACTAGTCAAATATCAGAGTACTCATGAAGCGCATATAAAACAATTACTTTATTTATTCGAGAAATATCCATACATTGATATAATTCGAGACCGGTCCCGGCCTAATGCCAAATCGAGTCAACTAAACACAAATCCACAATACTGTTTACAAAAGGCATGAAAATCTACACCGGCGGTCCTAACGTCCAGCACGAAGCTATCCGATCATCCTTACCTAAAGCGACCTGCAAAAAGGACAACGGAGTTGGATGAGTAACCTAATGTTACTCAGTGAGCTGGCGGCCTCTACCCGCAACCTAGACTCTAACCCGGACAACCCAAAATAACAATCAATCTAGCCCTAGCATGCAATAAAAGCTAAGGCTAAGCAAACCACTACTAAGTTAGACTTGGCCTCCTGCCATGGTCTAGCTTCAAGTAACGGGAACCTGCATAAAAACAAGTCAACAACCAATCCCTAGTTAACCATATATACGCCTGAGTTCAGTACTCATGTAGTGTTAGACACTTAGACTATACAAGTATCACTAGTCGATCGACCAACAATCAAACAAGAACATGATCGGCCAACCAGTGATACAGCATAGCTTTAATATCCACCACCCTTCACAAGCAATCCCTCAAACACATACAGGCCAACGTCAGGCCTACACTAACAAAATACACACCAAGCCTAATCCGGTACCTAAACCGGACTTATGACTTAATGTCAGAACCTGCAAGCAAATCAGTCGACCACAAACACAATCACAATAATAAGACTATGAGAATCTACGACTCGATCTAACTCATAACACCGTATATCGGTGCTACGCTAACTTGAGGGTTCCATAACCCTCTACGACACTCTAACACAACACTCTAACCTGGGCCCTGGTGACTTCGTGTTCCTCCTCCCTATCGGCAATATCCTATCTTCCTACCACAAAGGCCAGAAGAAGGAACTTTCAACCGACCGCGGCCCACAGTCATTCAGGTCACCGCGCGACAGCCCACAGTCCTTCGGGTCACTGCCACATTACACCGTCGTGTAATACTCAGCCATAGTACATGACACCGTTCGTCTGAGTCTTCCCGATCCAGCGAATAAGGGGTTTCCTTGAACCCGCTGGGTACGAGGCCGAGGAAACACTAATCACCCCTAAACAAGCCTAGTATGGGCGGGTTACACACATACTGTCGGCACCACTCACACAACACAAACTCAATCTAGAACCTAACCTAAGGCTAAAGTTCCAGATCCTAACTAGACACTCAACTCTACAACACAAACCAGTAGTACCAGTGGTCCGGCCTATATGGCCTAAGACCCTTAGTACTAACTACTAAACAATAATATCAATACTAAACAATACAATCAAACCGTTACCCAGATAGTCCAGCCTCCCGCTGAGAAACTATCTTTAAAGATAACGGGAACCTGCACTCAACCATATCAACACGCAAGAATAGAAAACATGATGCATCCTATTCTTAGCCATAATCAGGTTATCAACTCAGTCTTAATTCCATTCATCTCAGCTTAGCCCTTGCTAAACTGAGTCCGGTTCCATAAATAAAATAACCCTAAGGACTCTACCATTCAATAGCGTGATCAATCTACTCTATATGCGACTCTATCTACCCTAAATTCCAAGTGGAATTCAAACAAACCAACTCACAAAACTACCCTAAATTCCAAGTGGAATTCACACAAAACCAACTCACAGTGTTCTAGGCGAGAAGCAGCTGGTTGATCGGAGAGGACTTGGCCAAAACCCAATGGACGCCTTGACTGGACTGGACTGGACTGATCTTGACTTGGACATAACCTCGGCTTCATCATGAAGAAACTGACACGTCTGGACAGACTGATCTGGACAGAATCTCCTTTAGCTGCTGGACAGTTCTTCGGACAATTCGGCGGAGTATCGAGGAGAACGTCGACTGATCTGAACCCATGGAACTGAACTAATCTTGGACAGCACCTTCACTTAATTGTAGGAGAATATGAATGGCTTGGACGAATTGAATTGGACAGAGCTTCCGCGTCACAATCGTAGAGAATCGCCGATTGGACGGAACTGGCCTTCTCGGTGGAGTATCGGTCTTCAGAATCGACCATACTCTAGAATCGATCACTTCCTTTCTCTCTCTCTCTCTCTCTCTCTATAGCCACGTTGACTTGACTCCCATCTGATCTGATCTTCACTTGATTGACCTTCAGTTGGACAGAACCTTCTCAAGGCGATGACTCGAAATCAATAGAGAACTGATCTCGAAAACTCTCTAAAACTCTCGAAATAGCTCGGAATCACTTGCTTTCTTTTTCTACTTCTTTCTCTCTCTCTCTCTCTCACGTTTTTCTCTGAGTTTCAGGTGTGCTGGATGGTTTGAAATGAGCTGGGGTCGTGGGGTTTATATAGGATGCAGCAACCAATCAGAAACAAGCCGTGTGGCAGCCCGTGTGTCGCTTCGCATGGCTCCGGACGCATGCGTCGCGGCACCTTGTGCTCCACATGTCTGATGGCATGACCAGGACATCATGCAGAGTGACACCATGCCCTCCAGATGTCTGATCCACGGCCTGACCTCATCCAGATTGACACTCAGCGCACACATGTCGCTCAGCATGCTCCGATCGCAGGTTTCGCGGCACCTCGTGCTTCTGGGTGTCAATCAGCATGCTGTGCTCTCCTGGGCTTCAACACCTCCTGCTTCCCTTGCCACATACCATGCCAGTCAGGTTACATCACGTCCTTATCTCATAGATAAGGCCAGCTCGAGCTTCTCGGTCCATTCGACTGATTTCGACTCTTCCGGTGAATTTTCGTCCCGCGATCAATCCCGAATATTTTTCTACGCCTGTTCTGATGAGATGAATATTTTTAATAAACTCCAAGTGAATCCTGACCTTGATGGAAAATATTTCCCGAGCCTCCGGCTTCCTCGAAAAATCGATAATACCAAAATTAGGGTTTTCACCCAACTTCGGGTTTTCCCGTCGTGCTTCAATCCCGTCGTGCTTGCTTCCCGTCCTGCTTAATTCCCGTCCTGCTTCCGACTTATAATGTCTTCAGAATAATATTTTACTGATACGAAGATATTCCGAGAAAACTTCGCGATGAAGAAACGTCAATCTTCAAAAACGCCAAGCTTCTAAACCGTCGTGCTTCCAAAAATGTTATGCTTCCAAAACATCCTTCTGATCAATCTAACACTTTTCTAACCATGGTCCAGCAGCTTATGGTTCACCCATGATCAATTCTTCGACCATCCATTGCCCGCGGTACGACCACTAAATAATAATTTTTTTTTTAACGGGTTTCTACAATCTCGGCCGGAGCCATTCGGTACGGACTCTTGGACAGCGGAGCTGTCCCTGGTTCTAGTTCAATCGTAAATGGATCCGACCTATCAGGGGGGACACCCTGTAGTGAACGGAACACATCTGGGAACTCAGACACCAACGGGTCCTCAGTTAGATCTTTCTGATCATCAGACCTGCCGTGCTCCATAGTGGTAATTGTGGTCAAATATGCTTCACAACCCCGTCTAAGCATCCGTTCTACACGGATTGCTGACACCACTACTCTATCCAGAGCCGGACTCATATTCAGACTTTGGTACTGGATCAGGTGAGGTCCAGTCTCTAACCGTACACATCCTCTGTGGCAGTCGAGAGTGGCCCGATACTTTCCCAACCAATCCATGCCTAGGATCACATCGTGATTCTGTAGGCGCAACAAAATCAGATCTACAAGCTGATTTTTCTCCTGGATCATTACCGGGATATTAGTCATGAGCCCTAATGAGTGCATGATTTGGCCACCGGCCGCCCTCACTAGTCTCGAATTATTCTCAGAACAGATGCAGAACAGACCCTTTCCGACCAGTTCCGGACTCACAAAACTATGTGTAGCCCCTGTGTCGAAAAGCACGTGGGTTTCAACACCACCAATCATGAGGGTCCCAGAGATCGAATCAAACGATCCCGAAGCGCCGTCGTCACGGGACAGCTCATACACCCTTGGTGTTGTGGTCGGCCTGCTCTGGGTCGACTTTCCCGTGTCTCCACGACCCTTCCCTTGTCCTCCTTGCCGCTTAGGACATTGACTTTGGAAGTGTCCGCTTTGGCCGCAATGGAAACAAATCCGAGAGCCGCTGCCGCTGGATTGGCCCTGAGTCCGGCTTGGTCGAGTGCAATCTCGGATGGAATAATCCAAGCTGCCACATCTCACACAAGCTCCCATGGCTTTCCAGCATTCACCTGGATGGTTCTTACCACACTTGGGACATTCAGGTCATCCACTAGAGGCCTTGCCTCCGTCAACCTGGCCCCACTTCCTCTTTCGGTCGTTAGTCTTACCCGTCAGGACAGACTGCGACTTTGTCTTAAGCTTGGCTTCCTCGGCCAAGTTAGACTCCAAAAGAGCTACACGTTCAACCAGCTCTCCGACGGTGCTGAAGGTGCGGATCGAACAGTGAGTTCTCAGCTCCGGCCGTAAGCCTCGAATGAACCGACGAACCTGGACTGTCTCGTCCTCAAGTTCCCTTCCAACAAAATGTCGGAGCCGGTTGAACTCCTCTTCGTACTCACGTACGGCCCTGCGGCCTTGGGTACGGTTTAGGAATCTACCTTCCAGACGGTCCCAAGCCTCTGCAGGAAAGTATTTGCGGTTGAATTCATCTTCGAAATCCGCAAAACTCTGGAGACTTCCATTGGTGCGCTTGTTCACAGCCATCCACCAATTATGCGCGTCCCCTTCCAGGAAGTGAACCGCAATGTCTCTCTTGTAATCCTCGGGACAACGAGTTGAGCTGAAGTTTCGGACTAGCCTACTCCTCCACTCGTCTGCCTCAATAGGATCGGTGCTTCCTAAGAAATGCTTCGTCCCTAGACGGGAGATGTGCTGAAGCAAACTCAGATAGTCCACCTTTTTCCCGGTCCTTTCTGGTGGATCAATCTCGATCACCTCGACCGTTTCCACAACTGGACCATTGGTGTTGGGGGCGGTTGTAGCCACAGGCGTAGCTTGGCCAACTGAGGAGTTCACTAATGGCGTGAACAATTGGGCCATAGCCGCCACCTGAGTCCCCATTACCTTCATGGCCTCTAACAAGTCCTCTTTGGACAGTGTTGTGGTTACATTGGCCGTACCATCGGCCACTTTCTCACGCTGGCCACCATCACGGTTAGCGTTCGAGGATTCCACTTCCTCAACACTCTCCTGATGTTCCTGACCATCCTGTTGCGTCTCCGTAAGATTAGCCTGATCAGTTGGCAACACATTTTCAGCGTTAGCCACGGCCGAATCGGTTTGCAAACCGGACAGATTAGTTCCGTCCACGGCCACTTGGCTAGACTGACCCGCCATTCTCTTACTTCTTCGGGACTTTCCCGATTTGCTTTTTCCAGCCTAAGGATTCAGACAATGTTAGTACAAAACACACTAACATAAACAGAACAAAACAATCCCTAGACCAAGCAATCAAACCTCACCGTGAGACCTAATCAGCTGGCTGCGTGTGTGTGTGTGGACTACATAACCCAACTATCCTAGAATCAACCTGGCTCTGATACCAACTTGTAAGACCCGTTCCTGGTCTCTTGACCCAACTGGATACGAATGCTTACTTAATAATTTATTTGCTTGTTTGATCCATTTTAAGTCTTTTATTTGCTAAGTCATATTCGAATATGAGGTTCATAAACAAAGGAACAGATTGCACAGCGGAATAACAATGTATAAACTTTGTATTACTTAGAAACATGAGATTCAATACACAACTTCTTAACAGTCTCATAGACAATCACTAGTTCATCCCTAGTATCATCTAACCACACGTTACACAGCCTCTCACTGACCAAGCCTTCACGGCTCCTTGGCTTGACCAGAACCATCCTTAGTTCCTTGTGAACCACGTCTGGGTTCTCCATGCTCTTCTCCTTGTCTTGATCTCCCATTCTTGACCGGGATTAGTTCTCAAACGATCAGAATCGCCGGAACACAACACCACCACAATCGGCCTTTCTCTTGGCCGGAACTCTCTCTTTCTCTCTTTCTTTCTCTCTACGGTTTCTCTGAGTATTTTACTCTGGAATTCGATAATGAAATCGACCAGAGAGCCCCCATATTTATAGAAAACGAGGGGGTAAGTCTTGCCCCACGAACAGGCATGACTTGCTAGCGAATGGGCACCATCGGCCAAGGGTTGTCCCCTTTCGGCCACTTGCATCCCTTCGCCCTTTCTGATTGGGTTTGGGGTCGGCCACAAGCCCAACCCACGCCCCAAGCCTCCTGGACTTAGCCCAGGGCCTTGTCCTAAGACCCAACAGCCCATGGCCTCATGGCCAGACCTCACAGCCCGCCACTGACCCAGACCCAGACCATCACCCTAAAGCCCGGACAGTCCATCTAGCTGAGATGAGCTGACTCTCAGCTGCCTCAGCTGAGTGAGCTAGTAGTCCAGCTAGTGGAGCTGACCTAGTAGGGACTGAGCTGGAGTGAACTGAACCTAGCTTCCTTGAGCTGGCCGAGCTACTCGTCCACTTCGTCCAGCTACCGTCTTACTCGTCCTAGCTCTCTCTTAGCTTGTATAAGGTTAAGTCTAAGTTTCCTTATGTCCTTAACCTTCTTTCTCGACCATGGAACGCTTGCCTTGATGTCCTAGGACTGGCTTGCACGTTTCCTCGAACCATGGCCGTCCCAACAATCCTACTCAGGATTGGGGGCGTGACATATCTGACTGAACCACGGCTTTGGAGTCCTTCTCCAGACCTTTCTCTATGCCTTGGGTATTCATAACCACACGGCCTCCTCTCTCTTAAACCGTTCTCCTTGCCGGAGATACAAAACCACCATGACTGGCCCTTTTCCGGCCGATCTCTTGGCCGAGACTCTCTCTCTCTCTCTCTCTCTTTATGTTTTTCTCTGAGTATTTTACACTGGAATTGGATAATGAAACCAACAGGAGAGGCCCCATATTTATAGAAAACGAGGGGGTAAGTCTTGCCCCACGAACAGGCATGACTTGCTATCGAACGGGCACCATCGGCCAGGGGTTGTGCCCCCTCGGCCACTTGCATCCCATCGCCCTTTCTGATTGGGTTTGGGGTCGGTCATAAGCCCAACCCACGCCCCAAGCCTGCTGGACTTAGCCCACGGCCTTGTCCAAAGACCCAACAGCCCATGGCCTCATGGCCGGACTTCACAGCCCGCCACTGACCCGGACCCGGACCATCGGCCTAAAACCCGAACAGTCCGTCTAGCTGAGGTGAGCTGACTCTCAGCTGCCTCAGCTGAGTGAGCTACTAGTCCAGCTAATGGAGCTGATTTAGTAGGGACAGAGCTGGAGTGAACTAAACCTAGCTTCGTTGAGCTGGCCGAGCTACTCGTCGACTTCGTCCAGTTACCGTCTTACTCGTCCAAACTTTCTCTTAGCTTATATAAGGTTAAGTCTAAGTTTCCTTATGTTCTTAACCTTCTTTCTCGACCATGGAACGCTTGCCTTGATGTCCTAAGACTGGCTGGTACGTTTCCTCGAACCATGCACGTCCCGACAAATCCTTTCCAGGATTGGGGGCGTGACAGATTGGGTGATTTTGGCCCAAGTGGGCTGCATTTCAGTACACAAAGGACGTCCGTGGGTGTCCGCCAGCACACACAGGACGTCCGGGGCTGTCTGTCAGCACACACAGGACGTCTGTGACTGTCCGTGTGTGTCCGTGTGTGTCCGTCCGCACACAAAGGACGTCCGTGGGTGTCTGTCAGCACACACAGGACGTCCGTGTGTGTCTGTCAGAACACACATGAAGTCCGTGGCTGTCCATGTATGTCCGTGTGTGTCCGTCAGCACACACAGGACGTCTGTGGCTGTTCATCAGTATACATATCAACACGTTGGCCCTTGGACTTAGCACGCTGGCCCTTCTCGTGGGCTGTTTGGGTGATTTTGGCCCACGTGGGCTGTCTGTTCAGTACACAAAGGACGTCTGTGGGTGTCCGCCAGCACACACAGGACGTCCGTGGCTGTCCATGGCTGTCCGTCAGCACACACAGGACATCCGTGGCTGTTCGTGTGTGTCCGTGTCTGTCCATCAGAACACACAGGACGTCCGTGGCTGTCCATCAGTACACATATCAGCACGTTGGTCCTTGGAGTCAGCACGTTGACCCTTCCCGTGGACTGTTCGGGTGATTTTGGCCCACGTGGGCTGTCTGTTCAGTACACACAGGACGTCTGTGGGTATCCGCCAGCACACACAGGACATCCTTGGCTGTCCATGTGTGTTCGTGTCTGTCCGTGTGTGTCCATCAGCACACACAGGACGTTCGTGGCAGTCCATCAGTACACATATCAGCACGTTGGTCCTTGGACTCAGCACGCTGGCCCTTCCCGGGGACTGTTTGGGTGATTTTGGCCCACGTGGGCTGTCTGTTCAGTACACACAGGACGTCCGTGGGTGTCCGCCAGCACATACAGGACGTCTGGGGCTGTCTGTGGCTCTCCGTTAGCACACACAGGACGTCCGTGACTGTCTGTGTGTGTCCGTCAGCACACACAGGACGTCCGTGGGTGTCCGTCAGCACACATAGGACATCCATGTGTGTCCGTCAGCACACACAGGATGTCTGTGGCTGTCCATGTGTGTCCGTCAGCACACACATGACGTCTGTGGCTGTCCATGTGTGTCCATGTGTGTCCGTCAGAACACACAGGACGTCTGTGGCTGTCCATCAGTATACATATCAGCACGTTGGTCCTTGGACTCAACACGCTGGCCCTTCTCGTGGAGATTTGGGTGATTTTGGCCCACGTGGGCTGTTTGTTCAGTACATAGATGACGTCCATGGGTATCCGCCTGCACACACAGAACGTCCGTGTGTGTTCGTCAGCACACAAAGGACGTCCGGGGCTGTCAGTGTGTCTCCGTCAGCACACACAGGACGTCCGTGACTGTCTATCAGTACACATATCAGCATGTTGGTCCTTGGACTCAGAACGTTGACCCTTCCCTTGGACTGTTCGGGTGATTTTGGCCCACGTGGACTGTCTGGTCAATACACACATGAAGTCTGTGGGTGTCCGCCAGCACACACAGGATGTCCGTGGCTGTCCGTGTGTGTCCGTCTGTGTCTGTCAGCACACACATGACGTCTGTGGCTATCCATCAGTACACATATCAGCACGCTGGCCCTTCCCGTGGACTGTTTGGGTGATTTTGGCCCACGTGGGCTGTCTGTTCAGTACACACAGGACATCTGCGGGTGTCCGCCAGCACACACATGACGTATGTGGCTGTCTGTGGCTATCCGTCAGCACACACAGGACATCTGTGGCTGTCCGTGTGTGTCCGTTTGTGTCTGTGGGTGTCCGCCAGCATACACAGGATGTTCGTGGCTATCCGTGGCTGTCTGTCAGCACACACAGGAAATCCGTGTGTGTCCGTCAGCACACACAGGACGTCCGTGGCTGTCCGTCAGCACACAAAGGACGTCTGTGACAGTCCGTGTGTGTCCGTCAGCACATACATGACGTCTGTGGGTGTCCGTCAGCACACCCAGGACGTCCGTGTGTGTCCCGTCAACACACACAGGATGTCCGTGGCTGTCCATGTGTGTCTGTGTTTGTCCGTCAGCAGACACAGGACGTCCGTGGCTGTCCATCAGTACACATATCAGCACGTTGGTCCTTGGACTCAGCACCCTGGCCCTTCTCGTGGACTGTTTGGGTGATTTTGGGCCACGTGGGCTGTCTGTTCAGTACACAGAGGATGTCCGTAGGTGTTCGCCAGCACACATAGGATGTCCGTGGATGTCCGTGGCTGTCCTACAGCACACACTGGACGTCCGTGGCTGTCCGTGTCTGTCCGTCAGGACACACAGGACGTCTGTGGCTGTCCATCAGTACACATATCAGCACGTTGGTCCTTGGACTCAGCATGCTGACCCTTCCCGTGGACTGTTCCGGTGATTTTGGCCAACGTGGGCTGTCTGTTCAGTACACACAGGACGTCCGTGGGGGTCCGTCAGCACACACAGGACATTCGTGTGTGTCCATCAGCTCACAGAGGACGTCCGGGGCTGCCCGTGTGTGTCCGTCAGCACACACATGACGTCCGTGACTGTCCATCAGTAAACATATCAGCATGTTGGTCCTTGGACTCAGCACGCTGACCCTTCCCGTGGACTGTTCGGGTGATTTTGGCCCTCGTGGGCTGTCTGTTGAGTACTCACAGGACGTCTGTGGGTGTCCGCCAGCACACACAAGATGTCCGTGGCTGCCTGTGTGTGTCCGTGTGTGTCCATCTGTGTCCGTCAGCACTCACAGGACGTCCATGGCTGTTCATCAGTACACATATCAGCACGTTGGTCCTTGAACTCAGCACGTTGGTCCTTGAACTCAGCACGCTGGCCCTTCCCGTGGACTGTTTGGGTCATTTCGGCCCACGTGGGCTGTCTGTTCAGTACACACAGGACATCCGTGGGTGTCCGCCAGCACACACAGGACGTTTGTGGCTGTCAGTGGCTGTCCGTCAGCACACACAGGACGTTTATGGCTGTCCGTGTGTTCTCGTGTGTGTCTGTGGGTGTCTGCCAGCATACACAGGATGCTCGTGGCTGTCCGGGGCTGTCTGTCAGCACACACAAGAGGTCCATGTGTGTCCATCAGCAAACACAGGACGTCCGTGTGTGTGCGTGTGTGTCCTTCAGTACCCACAGGATGTCCGTGGCTGTCCATCAGTACACATATCAGCACGCTGGCCCTTCCCGTGGACTGGTCGGGTGATTTTGGCCCACGTGGTCTGTCTGTTCAGTACACAAAGGACGTCCGTGGGTATCCGTCAGCACACACATGACGTCAGTGGGTGTCGATCAGCACACACACGACGCCGTGTGTGTCTGTGTGTGTCCGTCAGCACACACAGGACGTCTGTGGCCGTCCATCAGTACACATATCAGCACGTTGGTCCTTGGACTCAGCACGCTTGCCCTTCCCGTGGACTGTTTGGGTGATTTTGGTCCACGTGGGCTGTCTGTTCAGTACACAAAGGACGTCCATGGGTGTCCGCCAGCACACACAGGACGTCTGTGGCAGTCTGTGGCTGTCCGTCAGCACACACAGGACGTCTGTGACTGTCCGTGTGTGTCCGTGTGTGTCCGTCAGCACACATAGGAGTTCCATGGGTGTCCGTCAGCACACACAGGACGTCTGTGTGTGTCCGTCAGCACACACAGGACATCTGTGTGTGTCCCTCAGCACACACAGGACATCCGTGGCTGTCAATGTGTGTCCGTGTGTGTCCGTCAGCACACACAGGACGTCTGTGGCTGTCCATCAGTTCACATATCAGCATTTTTATCCATGGACTCAGCACCCTGGCCCTTCCCGTGGACTGTTTTGGTGATTTTGGCCCACGTGGGCTGTCTGTTCAGTACACAAAGGATGTCTGTGGGTGTCCGCCAGCACACACAGGACGTCTGTGGGTGTCTGTGGCTATCCGTCAGCACACAGAGGACGTCCGTGGCTGTCCATCAGTACACATATCAGCACGCTGGTCCTTGGACTCAGCACGCTGGTCCTTGGACTCAGCACGCTGGCCCTTCCCGTGGACTCTTAGGGTGATTTTGGCCTAAGTGGGCTGTCTGTTCAGTACACACAGGACGTCCGTGCCTTTGCAGGCACGCAGAGCTTACTCCTACACCCTGAAACACAAATTAAACCAGAGAAATAGAGAGAGATGGTCGGATTGCTCCATCCAAGACCAAGACTGGTTTGAAGGCCACAAAGAGGCAGTTTTGGGGCAGATCAAGAGGGAAGTTATGAACGCCCCTCTGATTGGTTTTGATCATTGTTGACAACACCCAAAGCATCCTACAGGGCCTGAGAACACACGCAAATAGCTTGGAGAGTAGATAGAAGGCCGAATCCCAGTCCCAATGGCTGGGACAGCCTTGAAGGCAGATGTGTGTAGAAAGGCAGTTTCATTGGCACTGAAGGGGGAAATGATGCACGACCCAGTGATGATGTTTGATCATGGATGATCACGTCCTAGCCTTCCTCTACATCCTGGGGACACACGCAAATGGTTAGTAGAGAAGGGAGAAGGCCGGACTCAACTCTTAGAGGCCAAGACAACCTTGAAGGTGGATGCAGTCTAGATGGTGGTGTCATGGGAGTTCCATGGAAGGGATGATGGGTGCGACCCATGAATGGATCTTATCAATACTGGAAGTATGTGATAAGCATTGACAGAGACGTGCACTGGAGGAGCATGGCCGAACACAATAAGAGGAGGCACATGATCAAATCAGACCATGTATAAGGTAACCGATTTTATAATTACTTTCAAGTTAAGGTTCTGTCTCTTGTGGTGTGGTTAGGGCCAAGTATGGCACGCCCCTTGAAGACTATAAATTGTGATTTAAACTAGGTTTGCATGGTGTAGTCTGTTGGATCAGACTTGATGGCACTGAGCCATGGCATTGGCCGGTTCAAGAATGATGTCCATGGCCTTAGCCGGGCTGTTCTTGATCGAGATGTATATGTTCTGGATCGGTTCTTTGGAATATGATTATGTGAATCTCTTAGTTATGAATTATCATGAGTTTTCATGAATCTTAATCAGTTTTTAGGAATTGATTTGATGATGTCCACTTTGGGCCAGTTTGGCTAATCTTGGCCGAGATCTCTAGGATCGAGGCTGGTTCTGCATATTCTGATAATGGCATTCTCTTAGTTGGGTATTATCATGAATTTACATGAATTTTATTTAGTTTTTTGGATCACATTTGAAATCGGCCAGATTTGGGTTTAATGAGAAATTGATCGATTAGTTATGGAACCAGCCATGTAATGATAGATCCTTGTGTTAGGTTATCCGATCATATGCTTGTGTATTGTGAAATGTTTGTCACTTATGATTATTGATCATAAGGAATGTTAGTTATCAAACTTGGGTTGGTAAGCTATGTGCAAGGATTGGCTAAGAGCTATAAAGAAGAGTCTAGCTAGTATTTGGTGGTGTGGACCATAAGTACTGAGCTTGGGTGTTATTATTCAAGGAAGGCCGTGTGTGATCTGATCATGGGTAAGGATGGACGACCTGATCCAAAGATGATAGGTCAAGGTGTCTGATCGGATTGATCAAAGGATGCACCAGTTGTAAGAGCAGTTGTGATCGGCTTCGTTGGGACATGGTTCCATGGCCGGTTAGGTATGTGAAAAGACTCATCAGTTCTGGGTCATGTGGGGTGGTTTGTTGATTGACTTAGGATCTGATGGGCATTTTTGGACCATAAGATGTACTTGGTATCATAAGCTGATAAGCGAAAGGTTTTTGAATGAAGCATGAGCTGGGAAGGGCCAAATGCATGTCCTTAGCTGTTTGAAGACTTCTCAAGGGTTACTTAAGTCAGTGGGGATGGTTGGCTGAATGACAAAGTACCTTGGGGAGTTGTTTTATGTGTAAAGAAGCTGGATACAGTATATGGCAGCTGGCCATAGCTCGGACTTAGCTCAGTTCGAGTGTGACAGCTCGATCAGCTGGTTTACGAGTTCATTCAGCTAGAGCAGCTGGGCCGATAAGCTAACAAGCTCAGTGGATGTGGCTAAGGTATGATCTAGTAACTCTTGCTTAGTTCTAGATAGAATGGACTAGGGGAGTGGAACCTCAGATTCGTATGACTTGATTCTGGTCTAGGATCGACCTTTGAGCTAGCTGGTAGTTGAGAGTACTAACCATTAGCTGAGGTGATTCGACCGGGAGAGTATTAGATTGGTTATAGACCAATGGATGATGATATTCTTCCGCTGCGTATGTGTTGTATGGATATAAGCTAAGAAAGACTATGTTAGTCTTGAGCTAAGATCTGAGTTAGCCCTCGCCTATGGGCGATGTTTTAAATAAAGGGCGAAAATTTTGAGAGGTTCGGTCAGGGTATGAACCGAGCGACGTGAGGCATCAACCGCGGCCTAGTCGGCCGGGATCGGGTCTTACATTGTCCGTCTGTGTCCGTCAGCACACACAGGACGTCTGTGGCTGTCCATCAGTACACATATCAGCACGTTGGTCCTTGGACTCAGCATGCTGGCCCTTCCCGTGAACTGTTTGGGTGATTTTGGCCCACGTGGCCTGTCTGTTCAGTACACACAGGACGTCTGTGGGTGTCCGCCAGCACACACAGGACGTCCGTGGCTGTCCGTCAGCACACACAGGACGTCTGTCGCTGTCCGTGTGTTCGTGTGTGACCATCCGCACACACATGACATTTGTGGGTGTCCGTCAGCACACACAGGACGTCCGTGTGTGTCCATCAGCACACACAGGACGTCCGTGGCTGTCCGTGTGTGTCCGTCAGCACACACAGGACGTCCGTGGATGTCCATCAGTACACATATCAGCACGATGGTCCTTGGACTCAGCACGCTGGCCCTTCCCGTGGACTGTTTGGGTGATTTTGGCCCACGTGGCCTGTCTGTTCAGTACACACAGGACGTCTGTGGGTGTCCGCCAGCACACACAGGACGTCCGTGGCTGTCCGTCAGCACACACAGGACGTCTGTCGCTGTCCGTGTGTTCGTGTGTGACCATCCGACACACATGACATTTGTGGGTGTCCGTCAGCACACACAGGACGTCCGTGTGTGTCCATCAGCACACACAGGACGTCCGTGGCTGTCCGTGTGTGTCCGTCAGCACACACAGGACATTCGTGGCTGTCAATCAGTACACATATTAGCACGCTGGTCCTTGGACTCAGCATGCTGGCCCTTCCCGGGGACTGTTCGGGTGATTTTGGCCCACGTTGGCTGTCTGTTCAATACACACAGGACGTCTGTGGGTGTCCGTCAGCACACACAGGACGTCCGTGTGTGTCCGTCAGCACACACAGGACGTCTGTGGCTGTCTGTGTGTGTCCATGCACGTCTATCAGCACACACAGGACGTCAGTGGCTGTCCATCAGTACACATACCAGCATGTTGGTACTTGGACTCAGCACGCTGACCCTTCCCTTGGACTGTTCAGGTGATTTTGGCCCACGTGGGCTGTCTGTTCAGTACACACAGGACGTCCGTGGGTGTCCACCAGCACACACAGGACGTCCACAGGACGTCTGTCGCTGTCCGTGGCTGTCCGTCAGTACACACAGGACGTCTGTGGCTGTCCGTGTGTGTCCGTGTGTGTGTCCGTATGTGTCCGTCAGCACACACAGGACGTCCGCGGCTGTCCATCAGTACAGATATCAGCACGCTGGTCCTTAGACTCAGCACGCTGGCCTTCCCGTGGACTGTTCGGGTGATTTTGGCCCACGTGGGCTGACTGTTCAGTACACACATGA